>NC_056436.1:52939680-53157180 GCF_018296145.1 Oncorhynchus tshawytscha
TAGGCAGAGGCATCGGGAGCATAGGCCCAAAAGATTAAAGACGTGGGCCCTCCTTGGGGCTAACACCATGACAAGTATGCAATCCCCTTTGCAGAAACATAAAGAGGTGTCTATCAAACGCAGAGTGGCGTGGTCCGTGTAATATAGGTGACAGCACAACAGCAGGGGAGAAAATACAAAGTGAGCTAATCACATAGAACAAATGGCGGCGTGCGGACCCGCATTTTGCTGAGGTGCCATGAGCATACATAAACTCTATATTCCCGTCCTTTTGATTCCACACGCACACACACCCTCCCTTAACTGAGTTAAGTGGCTGATTCTCTTGACGGATGTTTTGGTGGCTTAGAGAGACACACGACGGTGTCTCTGTGGCTCTTTTGACTCACAAAGCAGGGCCTTTTACTCTTCCAGGGTCTCTTCCTTTGGCTTCCTGCTGAAAGAGGCATGCTTTCAATTACATGCTTGGTTTAGCTTGTTCTACAGCAATTGCACATCAAAATAGGTCATTTCTCTGCCCCAAGATGGACCCACTGAGCTATATCCCGGTTCAAACGCTACACTGGTGACAATAGGCAATAGCTCTTTCCCAAAATTGTCTTTCGCACTTGGCTGCAGGTGCAGATGTACCTTTGTGCAGTTTAGTTTTTGTAGCTGATGCACCCAACACACTTGAGCGTGCGGGGACACACGATGCACACTCACACTCTCTCGCCCTCTCTTGCTCGCTCTCTCTCTCTCTCTTCCTGCTGAAAATATAGTTACACACACACACACTTCTCCAGGTGAAAAGACAGGACACAGAGATCAAACATACACCACTGTAATAAAGTAATAGAGCCACTTACTCTATACGACTACAGTGGACTGTAAAATTGATGTTTCGCCTTCCTTTCCTTCATGACTCATGGCTCTTTGCATGTGATATTATCTAGAGGCATGCTGTAGGCCGTGGGGACATGCTTTACTGTGGAACTGATACGGCCTGTCAAAATGATACCACCAGGTCACCATTTACATAGATATGAGCATCCATATTTACTTGTCGGTATTGACACAGCTTACTCTCTATCAGTGTATTCTATATCCGGGGGTGACACTGGCATTGTAGTTGTCATGTGTAATGCACTGAAGACAACATAACCCCTATTCCCTCTAGATCTGTGAATGAGATACCCTATGGTTTCCATTATATTATATGAAGGGATGTGTCTTTTGTCATGCAATGCTTGCTAACAACGGCTCACGGTTGCTAACAACAGCCTGTATAAATGCATGTACACTTTAATAATGCATTATGGACAGATGCTTTGCATGTTACTGTATTGTCCACCGGAATGATTTGACATATATAAGTGACATTTTTACAGGTTAGCAGACACTCTTATCCAGAGCGACTTAAGTAGTGAGTGCATCCATTTTCATACTCGTCCCCAGTGGGAATCAAACCCACATCTCTGGCATTGCAAGTGCCATGCTCTATCAAGTGAGCCACACAAGACTATATGTTGACATATGACACAATGATACGCCATGTGATTGCAGGTCCAGGAGATTTGTTCGGAAACACCCCTCGGTGGATGACATGAGCGAGACAAGCACCAGTGATGACACCATGTCAGAGACCACCGTCCCCAAGACGCCACGGGTAAGTCTGAACCCAGTTAATGGTGACTTCCGTACAGAAAAACAATGACCACTCACAAAAGGCCTTGTGGGTCACATGCAGAGAATATTGTTTGAGCGGTGTCCCAAAACTACAAGTAGGCTACTGTATGTTACCTTACTGTGTTCCCCAACTGTTATCCCTTCTGTTTAAGTTCTATGTTGTTTTGGAACACGGTGGCGATGGAAAGGTCATTCACGTCATGGGCTGTCCAAGAAGAGCTGTTTGTCCCTCTTGCTCCTCCGAAACAGGTGCCATCACACATGCTTGTTTTAATGAATCCCAATCAAATAAAACATGTAATTTATAGGTTATTAGTATGTAGTTATGGCTTTACTATGTAATTCCATTGTAAGTACCTTCCAATAGCTGTATGGTGAAATAAAGCACAACCACATTGTATTGTTGGACCCTGGATTGAAGTGAGCTTTGCTTTGATTGGACAGGTGAAAGCTTTGTGTCAGAGGAGGCAGTGGCTATTCCCAAACTCAATAAAGGGTATGAGTGCTCTTTTGGATTGGCTACCATGGAGACCAACAAGACGGTCGCCAACCACCTCAAGTCCATCGACAACCTCATCTTCCTGGATGACCCTCAGCCTGCCTCTGCCATCCCTCAGTTCACCTGAGGCCATGCCCACTCATATACCCTTATGAAATGAACCCACCCCGAAATGAGAAACCAAAAACACACACTGGGACCTGGAGTTTGCTAGCCTGGAATCCACACTGAATATCGTCCTAGTAGACGGTCCAACTGCCCATCTATTGGAGCTTCTCCAGACTGAGTTCAGGAAACAATAGTGAAACAAAGTGATATTCAGTGTCGATTCCAGGCTAGGAGAACCCTTAGGTTGCTTAAGACGCTGTCTTTCCTTGATGTTTATAGCCCTGTTTTCTCTAGGGAGTGGGTGTATTGCCGGCTTCTCTGGATGCCTCTTCCCGATAGCTAAACAACAGCACCTTCTGTGCATGTGACACACTCGCAGAACACCTACACGCGCAGAAAGTTTGGCTGCCCAGTGGTGGAAGGCTGTGTATTGCATGATCACTGAGAAGCGAAATAACAGCTGTATCTTATTTATGGTTAAAATGCCGTTGCTTTGCCCCAATGCACTGTGGAGACAGGTCTAAGCTACATGGTACATGTTATGTTGTCATGCAGGCTAAATGCATTTGGTTTCACCCCACATTTAGGATAAGAATATTGTCTGTGTCCTCCTTATGTTTATGGAACTGCAAAATGCTTAGTTAGAACAGACAGAGAATTTTGTAGGCACACATGGATCACGTGTGTGTGTGGAGGGGGGATGTTCAAATCACCACAGGGTTTTTATTTCAGCTGTTCAGAACTAAAGTAAAGTAACACATGCACAAAAGGTAATACGGTTGTTTAGCTCTGGGGAAGAGGCGTCCCGGGGGGGCGAGACTGGGGCTGAACAGGCGGTCCAGTCTGGTCACACAGCCTCTGCCT
The DNA here is from genome assembly GCF_018296145.1 of Oncorhynchus tshawytscha. Lineage (NCBI taxonomy): Eukaryota > Metazoa > Chordata > Actinopteri > Salmoniformes > Salmonidae > Oncorhynchus > Oncorhynchus tshawytscha. The sequence continues at coordinate 52,942,820 of NC_056436.1, forward strand.
AGTCTATATTTAGGTAGACCTATGTGGGGGGGGGGATTAATCTCTATCCGCAACATTTGCATATCCTTCATTTTTCTGGTGTTCCAACTAGGATATTTGTTTATAGTCACCTTTCCTTGCTAGCTGCTGTATAAGAGATGTGTTAATGTTTTATCAGACAAAACGTGCCATGCTATATCACATTTCAAGTGCACGTATTGAATCAAGGCTTGCTTTATTTAAAAAAAAGAAGAAAAAGATCATTGATTAAAAAGTTGCTTCTCCGAGTGTAAGGTTGCTCAGTGTAGATTTGTGCCTTCCAAAGATTGCGTTGCCATGATACATGTTCAAAAGTTTTCAAGAGGTGTTTCTTTCTATCAGCTTCAGTGTGATGATGTCAATGTGACCTATTCAAAGATTGCTTGCTTTGGTAATGATCAATGATCAACAACCGATTCGATTTGGACAGTAACCTGTGATGCACAGTGAATCATTGTATTGCGATCACACCTCTCAGAGGTATAGGCATACTCATTAATGGCAGCATAGTGAAATAGAGGGAAATGGAACAGAGTGAAGAAAGAACATACCAAAAATGGAGAGTTCAGGCAGAGCACCTGTGTATAAGCTTGGAGGAGGAGAGTGGAGGATAGTATCAACGTCAATGAACAAATGTATAGCTCTGTCAATTTTATGAATAACTCCAGTAAATATTTTACTTGTATTTGAGTACATTGTTTAGCCATCCTGTCATCTGCCAGCAAGTAGTTTGTGTGACCTTGATGGTATATTTATTTTTATACAGGCAAATATCGTTTTCATTCCTAGTCCTCCAATTTTCTGATATACACTACTGGTCAAATATTTTAGAATACCTACTCATTCAAGGGTTTTTCTAGATTTTCTACATAGTAGAATAACAGTGAAGACATCAAGACTATGGAATAACACATATGGAATCATGTAGTAACCAAAAAAAGTGTTAAACTAATCTAAATATTTTATATTTGCGATTGTTTAAATAACTACCCTTTGCATTGATGACAGCTTTGCACATTCTTGGCATTCTCTCAACCAGCATCACCGGGAATACTTTTTCAACAGTCTTGAAGGAGTTCCCACATACACGGAGCAATCATTGGCTGCTTCTCCTTCACTCTGCGGTCCGACTCATCCCAAACCATCTCAATTTGGTTGAAGTCGGGGGATTGTGGAGGTCAGGTCATCTGATGCAGCACTCCATCACTCCCCTTCTTGGACAAATAGCCCTTACACAACCTGGAGGTGTGTTGGGTCATTTTCCTGTTGAAAAAGAAATGATTGTCCCTCTAAGCCCAAACCAGATGGGATGGCATATCGCTGCTGAAGGTTGTGGTAGCCATGCTGGTTAAGTGTGCCTTGAATTCTAAACAAATCACAGACAGTGTCACCAGCAAAGCACCCCCACACCATAACACCTCCTCCTCCGTGCTTCACGGTGGGAACCACACATGCGGAGATCATCCGTTCACCCACACCGCATCTCACAAAGATACGGCAGTTGGAACCAAAAATCTCAAATTTGGACTCCAGACCAAAGGACACATTTCCACCAGTCTAATGTCAATTGCTCGTGTTTCTTGACCCAAGCAAGTCTCTTCTTATTATGGGTGTCCTTTAATAACGGTTTCTTTGCAGCAATTCAACCATGAAGGCCTGATTCACGCAGTCTCCTGTGTCTGTTACTTGAACTCTGCGAAGCATTTACTTGGGCTGTAATTTCTGAGGCTGGTAACTCTAATGAACTTATCCTCTGCAGCAGAGGTAACTCTGGGTCTTCCTTTCCTGTGGAGGTCCTCATGAGAGCCAGTTTCATCATAGCGCTTAATGTTTTTTGCAACTGCACAGTTCATGAAATGTTCCGTATTGAGTGATCTTCATGTCTTAAAGTAATGATGGACTGTCATTACTCTTTGCTTATTTGAGCTGTTCTTTCCATAATATGGACTTGGTGTCTTTTACCAAATAGGGCTATCTTCCGTATACCTTCCCTACCTTGCCCCCTACCTTGTCACAACACAACTGATTGGCTCAAATGCATTAAGAAGGAAATAAATTCCATAAATTAACTTAAGAAGGCACACCTGTCAATTAACATGCATTCCAGGTGACTACCTCACGAAACGGGTTGAGAAAATGCCAAGAGTTTGCAAAGCTGTCATCAAGGCAAAAGGTGGCTATTTGAAATAAACATTTAAAATACATTTATTTTGATTTGGTTACTTTTTTGGTTACTACATGATTCCATATGTGTTATTTCATAGTTTTGATGTCTTCACTATTATTCCACAATGTAGAAAATAGTAAAAATAAAGAAAAACCCTTGAATGAGTAGGTGTTCTAAAACTTTTGACCGACAGTGTAGACTAACTTTTCTTATTGATCGTGGAACAGATAAGATTGATGCTGGTTTTTAACTACATTGTTTTGTCTGGAAAAGGGAGTTTCCATTGGAGATGCTGGGGGTGTCTGAATAAAAGAAAAACAGAGAGAGACATGGGATGCATAGTGCACCGCTAAAAATGCATCCCAAATGGCACCCTATTCCCTACATAGTGTTCTACTTTTGAACGGAGCCCCTATGGGCCCTGTTCAAAAGGAGTGGACTACATATTGAATAGGGTGCCATTTGGGATGCATCCATACCTATACGCTATCTGTGAATACTTGTGCAAACCACATAAAGACTACTAATAGTAGAGAAGGAAAGTGGAGGCTTGTTATGGTACTGACTTCTGCTTTTTCTTTGTTTGCATGTGACCTTAACTATACTGTACCTGCTCAAGTTATTGACAGCGACTGTGATCTTCTTCAGGAACTTCATAACAACTGGTTTCCTTTTCTATTTGGTTTTGCTGTATTCTGTCGTTCAGCACACACATGCTCCATTTGACTGGATTGACCTGTTAAAACGTACATTTGTGTCAATGCTTGTATATCTTTGCTGGTAATAAAATCCTTATATTCACAACAACAAAAAACTGTCTGGTGGAAATAAGTATATTTTTTCAACAGTACTGTAAAACACCAAGTGGGATATGGGTTTGTCTCAGTGCAAAAAAAAAAAGTGGAAATTGATTACAAATCAATATTCAATAATCAATGGCGACAACAATACCACCTGGCCTTAATTATCTAAAAGGGAAAGCATGTACCACCATTATCTCAAGATCACGGCAAAAAAGCACGATGATTAAGTGTAAGAAAACTGGGAGAGAACTATAGGTCAAAAGCCCCGGGGCAAGATTAAATCAAATCAAATCAAATCAAATCGAATTTTATTTGTCACATACACATGGTTAGCAGATGTTAATGCGAGTGTAGCGAAATGCTTGTGCTTCTAGTTCCGACAATGCAGTAATAACCAACAAGTAATCTAACTAACAATTCCAAAACTGTCTTATACACAGTGTAAGGGGATAAAGAATATGTACATAAGGATATATGAATGAGTGATGGTACAGAGCAGCATAGGCAAGATACAGTAGATGGTATCGAGTACAGTATATACATATGAGATGAGTACGTAAACAAAGTGGCATAGTTAAAGTGGCTAGTGATACATGTATTACATAAGGATGCAGTCGATGATATAGAGTACAGTATATACGTATGCATATGAGATGAATAATGTAGGGTAAGTAACATTATATAAGGTAGCATTGTTTAAAGTGGCTAGTGATATATTTACATCATTTCCCATCAATTCCCATTATTAAAGTGGCTGGAGTTGAGTCAGTGTCAGTGTGTTGGCAGCAGCCACTCAATGTTAGTGGTGGCTGTTTAACAGTCTGATGGCATTGAGATAGAAGCTGTTTTTCAGACTCTCGGTCCCAGCTTTGATGCACCTGTACTGACCTCGCCTTCTGGATGATAGCGGGGTGAACAGGCAGTGGCTCAGGTGGTTGTTGTCCTTGATGATCTTTATGGCCTTCCTGTAACATCGGGTGGTGTAGGTGTCCTGGAGGGCAGGTAGTTTGCCCCCGGTGATGCGTTGTGCAGACCTCACTACCCTCTGGAGAGCCTTACGGTTGAGGGCGGAGCAGTTGCCGTACCAGGCGGTGATACAGCCCGCCAGGATGCTCTCGATTGTGCATCTGTAGAAGTTTGTGAGTGCTTTTGGTGACAAGCCGAATTTCTTCAGCCTCCTGAGGTTGAAGAGGCGCTGCTGCGTCTTCTTCACGATGCTGTCTGTGTGAGTGGACCAATTCAGTTTGTCTGTGATGTGTATGCCGAGGAACTTAAAACTTGCTACCATCTCCACTACTGTTCCATCGATGAGGATAGGGGGGTGTTCCCTCTGCTGTTTCCTGAAGTCCACAATCATCTCCTTAGTTTTGTTGACGTTGAGTGTGAGGTTATTTTCCTGACACCACACTCCGAGGGCCCTCACCTCCTCCCTGTAGGCCATCTCGTCGTTGTTGGTAATCAAGCCTACCACTGTTGTGTCGTCTGCAAACTTGATGATTGAGTTGGAGGCGTGCGTGGCCACGCAGTCGTGGGTGAACAGGGAGTACAGGAGAGGGCTCAGAATGGACCCTTGTGGGGCCCCAGTGTTGAGGATCAGCGGGGAGGAGATGTTGTTGCCTACCCTCACCACCTGGGGGCGGCCCGTCAGGAAGTCCAGTACCCAGTTGCACAGGGCGGGGTCGAGACCCAGGGTCTCGAGCTTGATGACGAGCTTGGAGGGTACTATGGTGTTGAATGCCGAGCTGTAGTCGATGAACAGCATTCTCACATAGGTATTCCTCTTGTCCAGATGGGTTAGGGCAGTGTGCAGTGTGGTTGAGATTGCATCGTCTGTGGACCTATTTGGGCGGTAAGCAAATTGGAGTGGGTCTAGGGTGTCAGGTAGGGTGGAGGTGATATGGTCCTTGACTAGTCTCTCAAAGCACTTCATGATGACGGAAGTGAGTGCTACGGGGCGGTAGTCGTTTAGCTCAGTTACCTTAGCTTTCTTGGGAACAGGAACAATGGTGGCCCTCTTGAAGCATGTGGGAACAGCAGACTGGTATAGGGATTGATTGAATATGTCCGTAAACACACCGGCCAGCTGGTCTGCGCATGCTCTGAGGGTGCGGCTGGGGATGCCATCTGGGCCTGCAGCCTTGCGAGGGTTAACACGTTTAAATGTCTTACTCACCTCGGCTGCAGTGAAGGAGAGACTGCATGTTTTCATTGCAGGCCGTGTCAGTGGCACTGTATTGTCCTCAAAGCGGGCAAAAAAGTTATTTAGTCTGCCTGGGAGCAAGACATCCTGGTCCGTGACTGGGCTGGATTTCTTCCTGGAGTCCGTGATTGACTGTAGACCCTGCCACATGCCTCTTGTGTCTGAGCCGTTTAATTGAGATTCTACTTTGTCTCTGTACTGACGCTTAGCTTGTTTGATAGCCTTGCGGAGGGAATAGCTGCACTGTTTGTATTCGGTCATGTTACCAGACACCTTGCCCTGATTAAAAGCAGTGGTTCGCGCTTTCAGTTTCACGCGAATGCTGCCATCAATCCACGGTTTCTGGTTAGGGAATGTTTTAATCGTTGCTATGGGAACGACATCTTCAACGCACGTTCTAATGAACTCGCACACCGAATCAGCGTATTCGTCAATGTTGTTGTCTGACGCAATACGAAACATATCCCAGTCCACGTGATGGAAGCAGTCTTGGAGTGTGGAGTCAGCTTGGTCGGACCAGCGTTGGACAGACCTCAGCGTGGGAGCCTCTTGTTTTAGTTTCTGTCTGTAGGCAGGGATCAACAAAATGGAGTCGTGGTCAGCTTTTCCGAAAGGGGGGCGGGGCAGGGCCTTATATGCATCGGGGAAGTTAGAGTAACAATGATCCAAGGTCTTTCCACCCCTGGTTGCGCAATCGATATGCTGATAAAATTTAGGGAGTCTTGTTTTCAGATTAGCCTTGTTAAAATCCCCAGCTACAATGAATGCAGCCTCCGGATAAATGGTTTCCAGTTTGCAAAGAGTTAAATAAAGTTCGTTCAGAGCCATCGATGTGTCTGCTTGGGGGGGGGGATATATACGGCTGTGATTATAATCAAAGAGAATTCTCTTGGTAGATAATGCGGCCTACATTTGATTGTGAGGAATTCTAAATCAGGTGAACAGAAGGATTTGAGTTCCTGTATGTTTCTTTCATCACACCATGTCTCGTTGGCCATAAGGCATACGCCCCCGCCCCTCTTCTTACCAGAAAGATGTTTGTTTCTGTCGGCGCGATGCGTGCAGATTACTCTCATTGTATGGATCCTCTCAATACAGCCTACTACCTAAACCCATAAGAAGAGCTAACAATGAGGAGAGTCAATCAACGGCAGTGAATTATTTGAGTATTCATTATGAAACTTCTACATATTCGAAGGAGGCTATTATTTCATTGAATCCTTCATGGATTGAGCCTCACTTCCTCTGGATGGAATTCAATAATTCTGTCCGTCCGTCTGTCCGCCTGCCTGCCCCCCCCCCCTCTCTCCCTCTCCATCCTTCTTTCTCTCTCTCTCTCTCCATCCTTCTTTCTCTCTTTGATCCTTCTTTTCTCTCTCTCCCATCATTCTTTCTCTCTCTCTCCATCATTCTGATCCTTCTTTCTCTCTCTCTCTCCATCCTTCTTTCTCTCTCTCTCTCTCCATCCTTCTTTCTCTCTCTCTCCATCCTTCTTTCTCTCTCTCTCCATCATTCTTTCTCTCTCTCTCCATCCTTCTTTCTCTCTCTCTCTCCATCATTCTTTCTCTCTCTCTCCATCCGTCTTTCTCTCTCTCTCTCTCTCCATCCTTCTTTCTCTCACTCTCTCTCTCTCTCTCCATCCTTCTTTCTCTCACTCTCTCTCTCTCTCTCTCTCCCCATCCTTCTCTCTCTCTCATCCTTCTTTCTTTCTCTCTTACTCACATGCTCACATACTACTGTTTAGTTCGAGCTGCGATGCATTCCCATTCAGGGACCAAATGGTTTTATTTGTAACGCTCTGGCAACGTTGGTGCCCAATGCGCCCGCCGCTCTCTCAAGCCTCACTGACGACAGTTAATGGAGGGCCGCTGTCACTCCTTTGTTTCATGCTGATAGGAGGAAAACAAAGCACTTTCCTTCAAAAACCATCATTGGCCACATCGATATTGATTTCCTGGCAAGGGAACACTTATCTATATATTGCCCTCAGTTATATAGCCATTGCCCTCTACTCTAAACAGTGGTAGATAGGCCCTGAAAAAAAGATGCAATTGGACCTGTGTCCATTTTTTTGTATTACTCCTCAATGGGGGCAATAGAGTCAATCGTAAGTAAAAAGCTTTTTCTTTCAAAATATTAACATTTGACCCATAGTCAGCCTCTAAACTTTTAGGAATTGTATTTGTTTGACCATGTGGTGACAGTTTTTATTTGGATAAAGAGATGTTGAGTTCACAGTTCCATAGCGATACATATTCTGTCATATGAATAAATGACCCGTGTTGAGGTACTACTGCTACCACAGAAACAACTGCATTCACTGTGTATGATACAGTATGCACAGTAGGACTGCGTTTTCAATAGCTAACTGTATTGCGTTGCCATTCACACTAAAACCACACTCATTTGCAAGACGCCTCAAAGCCAGAGTGAGTGGAGGCAAATGAAGATGTCTTACACTTCCATCTGCGCTCCTCAAGATGTACAGGACATATAAGCTGCACAACCCCTCCTCTTTCCTCTGATGGACAGCAAAAACTGGAGCATTTGGGTTTTGAGCTGTGTGTGCGTGTGTGTGTGTGTGTGTGTGTGTGTGTGTGTGCGTGCGTGCGTGCGTGCGTGCTTCTGTGTGTGCCACAGTCAAGTCCCATTTTCGCCTCAGCTGTTGGGAATTAAAAAGGAGGGATCAAGGGATGAGGGAGGTAATCCACCTGAAAGGGATAGAGCGAGAGAATGAGAGAGGGAGAGCAGGAAAAGAGAGAGAGAGCTAAAGAGAGAGGAAGAAAATAGAGAGGGCAGAAAAAGGAGAGAAAGTGGCGAGCGAAAGGGAGAGAGGGGGAAAAAGCGAAAGACAGGCAAAGACAGGCAATGATAGGCAATGACAGGCAGACAGACAGACAGACAGACAGACAGACAGACAGACAGACAGACAGACAGACAGACAGACAGACAGACAGACAGACAGACAGACAGACAGACACAGACAGACAGACAGACACCAAGTGACTTTAGAACTCCTTCATAGTAAGGTTCTCACTTGTAAGGGGGAGGGGGAGAGAGAGAGATGGAAAGAGACAACACCAATGCACACACCTTGCCTTCCCAGACAAAATTGTATCTTATTATTTTCCCCTTAATTTCCCAGTCAGATGATATATGGGAGCCGTTGGCCCAAGATGGCCGTTGTTTCTTCACTCTGCTAGGTCCACAGACGAGGGTGGCTAAACAGAGTATTAGCTTCCCACCCAAAGGCTTTACCCTTATCCTTCAGGTTACTAATTCGACCCCCTGGCATCTGACCTGGGCCCTTCAGGCCTGCTTTTCAAGGCTTTGGGGCAGATTTAGAAAGAATTGGGGATAATAATGTGTCTTTAGTGTATTTAGGCTTGAACACATGTGCCCAAAAGCTGGTGGTCTATCAAACAGTGAGTGAGTGAGAGCCCTTATGTCTTGGAGCTCCCTTGATGGAGTTGTCGAGGTGATAGAGGGGGTCAGAGGGATTGACGAGAGAAGGAGGTGTAGTGTGTTTACCCGTTTCGAGGGCTAAGCCATGGAAAGCTGGCACGCTGGTCATCTAGATCAGTGTGCCTGCAACGGTGTGTCTTCGAGTGGCAATTACGTAATGCAACGAAGCACACATAAAATATGTACATAAACACAAATAAATTAAATTCACACTAAACAGATGCAGAATCCGAGTAGGATATCGATCATTGAATTTGATAGGGATGGTGTAATAGAGACTGAAATGTCAGTGAAGTATGCACTTCTCAAGGCCAATGAAGCTGATTGTCACCTGAATCTGGGTTACAAGTGTATGTTGTCCAGAAGATGGCGATAGTGGACTACATAAACCTTTACAATAGTTCACTGTAGCACTGTAAAACTGTAGCATATACTATAGTAATTCATGTATTGTTTTTGCAGTTTGTAATATACTGTAGTATTTACTATAGTGTTTTTACAGACTGTAGTATTTACTGTAGTGTTTTTGGCAGACAACTGTAGTATTTACTATAGTGTTTTTGCTTTATTGCCTTTGACATAGAAGTGTAGGCTTTGTTCTTGAGGAAACTTACTGGAGAAGTACTAAAACAGCATGTGTTCCATATACTGTAGGTAGGTAGGTAGGTAGGACTGGGGTCTGAACAAATAGATCAGAGATTCTGCTCTCTTCAATAACCTGTAGGGAACACAAAATGGTCTATAATTGGCATGTAGGTTTCTTACTTATGGGTGGCACAAATTGTCATATGGGCGAGGGGAATATGCAGAGTATATGCTAATTAAATACTATAGTATTTACTATAGCTCAAAATGTGTAGTGCTTTTGCGGACTGAAGTGTTTTTGTAGACATTACTACAACAACCTACACAGTGTTTTTTTTGCGTATAACGCTGTTGTTTTTACAGTATACTACAACATTCTATAGTAAGTACTACACATTATCGAAGGATACTACAGTGAGTAGTATAGTATTCTACAGTATACTATATAATTCTATAGTAAGTACTGTAGTATTCTATAGTAAACTGTGGAAGTAAACACATGGAAGCTCTAAGGCTTCCCTGTTTCCCACAGTAAGTATCAGTACATTGGTCCATTTCTACTGTATCTCAGATCAAATGGTGAAATAATTGTAACTCAGTTCATACCTTGGTCAAGTGCCATTTCTTTCTGTCTCCCATGCTGTTTTTTTGTTGCCTAAATCTTCTCATTTAGATTTCCTAACTTAACTGGAATGGAAATACACCCCAATGGTTTGACCCCAATGGTGTAGATAGCCAGTCGTATGTAGTGCCAGTAGCATGGTAACATGTTAGACAAGTACTCACTATTTCACATAAATTCCATTATACTTCATTCATAGTCTTCATATCTTGTATAATTGTACATAGTCCTACTATGTTGGTACATACTGTATGCTACTGCCATGTTGAAGGAAATAGTTCATTTGAACCCTGAAGGGTAAGAGACCCAGTAGTAAATATGCAAACCTATTGTAGGCTTCTCTTTACATATGGTGTGTGCCGTGAGCGACAGCTACAAGCCAGCATCTCCTCCTTTGAATATGCATTTCCCATTATATGCTCGGATGGTCTTAAAACAGATCGATTCATCTCAAGAGAGATGTTTCAGCAGAGGTGCACGTTTGTGGATGCAAATTCATGGCGAATCTTCCTTTGATTATGCAAAGTGAGAGCCACCATACGCGCGTCTTTCGGGGAGGTGTTATACCAATGCGAATACGAAGGCCTGTTGCATTACATGGTAATTAAGAGTTGGTGTTGTCGGGCCACTCGGTTATCACCACTAGTGAATTGGCTTTGGAGCTTCATTGTGAATATTTAATGAGGGTATTGTGAAAGGGCTCATATTGGTTCTTGGTACACCATTGCTATCCCAGTCATGTGAACCGTCACCCTTTTATACTGTCGAATAGGTGCTGTTATTGGTGATGTGTATGTACGCCTTTGTATCTCCTTCCTGTTTTTAGGTGTGGTATAATGAAAGTTCAAGTTAAAAAGTAAAGATACTTTAAAGGTAAGGTATAAATAACATAATTCAGCATTGTACTAATCGGATGAATGTATTTTAGAATATAAAAACCCAAATGGCAGAGGGGACATTTCTATACATTTCTACTTCGTATATTTACGGCTGTGTAAGATGCTCTATCCCCATTGCAGGCAAGGTAATAAGCCAAATTCAACCTTTTTGTCATCCGGTATCAAGTCATTTTGCATTGATAATGGCGCAATATGCATATTGCGGATAGATTGCATATTGGATGGTCTTATTTAAAATCAGCTTCATGATGCGTATGAGCTTGAATCAATTGACATTGCGGAGCTTGGGAACATGCATTGGTACAACGTTTAACCATTTGTTAGACCAGCCTAAGTAAACATTTCAAAGACATGAACATAGATTGAACATACACTGACTTCATAGAATTCGTATAACTTCATATTCCTCATCGTAACGTGATCCTTCTCGCCAATTAAAATGAAGCCAATGTGAAGTAGGCTTATGCAGAGTAGGTCTATATAAGAAAAGGCTGTACTGTATGATACATACTACTAGCAGTGACAGAAATTAGCACTGTAAGCATACACACACACACACACACACACACACACAGCCTAATCTCAATTTTGACCAACTCTCTAAAATGGAGTGCCTATGGTAACGGAGATACGGCGGAATAGAAAGGATACTGAGTTTATCTGACAATAACTTGTTTATCTTTCGAAGCGCCTTCAAGTAGATAGCCATCGAATAACCTCTATGACGATAGTAGCCATAAGTGTTGCATGATTGCTTATCACCCACCTGGACTATAATTGAACCAATTGCAGGGTAGATACTCATGTGCGCCGACAAAGTTGACAATGTTATAGCATCTACTGAAAACCAGATTGCTGGGTTTGTGACACTTGTGCAGACAGATACGCGTGTTACTATCCATTGCAAGGGTGTTCTCTCTCTTTCGTCGTAATGAGCAATGACATCTTCTCGCTTAGGACATCATTCTAGTTTTACTTTTTACCAACATGTTATAGAATAACGTGCGGTGTCAATTATTTTCATTATAATTTGTGAGGTGCAGTTACTTCTGCAAGTGGTTTACAAAATTCCCCCGACCTCAGGTCATTTAATTGCCTTAGCTTTGATCGACCTCATTTGCGTCGTACCTACGAGGCACGTTTCAAATGATGTTCTTTGTGTAGTGTAGCTGTGTGCGAAGTATCCAACAGACACTAGAGACATGATCTACCATGATGTTGTTGTGGCTTCGGTTTCTCAGCCAAAACTAGCAGGTGGAATCTCTGCTATCTTTTGGCCAGACCATACCCCTGGTATGCAATTTAACCAGTTTAGTTTCTTTGTTAAGAAAAATAACAATATGCAAAATAGACGAGGTGCAAAAGGTCACTTCCTCACACACTCTCACACACGTGCGGCTCTCACACACATGTGCAAGCTGCTTACAGCTGTGGTAATACGGCTGTGGCATGATTTCCCCTTGATGTGTACTCTTTGCCTTCACTGACATACAACTAAACCACTAATGACTGATGCCAAGACAGTCGTTGCTGAGAATAAAATAAACAGACATGACACCGTTGGCAGCATAACACTCCTTTGTTTGCACTCTTGGTTCATACGTTAATATCCCAATAGCGTGACAGACACCATTAAAAGACACCGGTTACTTAACGTGTTATAACAGTGAATTTTGACAACTGCATGCTTTTTTCTTAAACAAAAAAATGTCTCGAGGCCTTTTTCCGAGACCCCTTTCTTTCGTTAAACTCTTTGGAAGTGTATGGCGTCTCACTTTCCAATGTGGTCGGTGACGTTGTGAGGTCATTGCAGGCAGGGGAACTGGTCACTGTCAGACTCCGTTTCCTAACATCCAGTGTGGTCACATGATTTATTTTCTCCAATGGGCCTTCAGATCAGATGTTTGACTCTAATTAAGCAGCCTTCCCCTTCGATGCCTTTTAGCATCTTTAAGCCCATATCTGATCTTGATCAAGATCTTTATCAAGATGACATGTATATTTTGTAAAAGAATAGAGAGGAACCTAAGACCTGAGAAAATGTTGTGTTGCAAAGATGGATACAGAAGTTACAGTGTCGTTCACTCCATCGGTACAAGTCGTCCACCGAACATACATCAGCCGTCTTACAAAAGTCTACCTCTCACACACTCCCAGTGTCTAAAACAATTCGACATAGCAAAACAGAAAAACAAAGAATGATGAAGAAAAGACATTGACAAAAAACACCTAGATGGTTTCAATCGTAAATTGAAGCCACCTCATTCTTCATAAGTACCAATACACTTCCTATGTATCAAGTAACACCTTTCAAGTAGATGTACTTCCTTGATCTGGTATAAATGTAACTGTCCCTTTTGATATTATTTTATATTTTTTATAATAAATATGGAGAATCAAGTGGGAGCCAAAGGAACATCAGGTGAAGGACACACTGACTGTTTGTCGCCTTGGTAGGTAGTGCTTCCTTCTACAGTGCAGCTCTCTAGAGATGGCACCTCCATCAAAGCAAAGGATTTGACATTTGCACGTTAGTAGTATTCTAAAGCACAAGCAGACAGCAGCCCGCCTTTTGTTCCTGCATGTTCCACACAAACCCAACCTACCCTCCCACTTTCATTCCTCCACCCATCCATCTATCCATCGCCCATACATCTCTCCATCCATTCCTGGATAATTCTCCCCATCTCCTCAGTCAATGTTTACCGCGACTCGAGTACATCCTCTTCTTTCTTTCTTTTCCTCCCAAACGCATCTACTGGGTCTTCCTCGAGGCTGCGGCGGCTTCTGCTTTAGCTGCGGCGGCCTTCTTGGTCTTGTCAATGTAGGCCTCGTGGAAGAACTGGCAGAAGAGCACAAAGTAGCTGAGGTACATGAGCGAGGACCACACAATGTTCTGCACGTGCGACGGGCACTCCTGACCCTGCTGCATCCACGAGTACACCAGGTAGTTCACCACGCAGCCCACCAGCATCTGGGTGATCTGCGTGAGCGTGATGAACATGGCGAATTTCCTTGAGACCTTGAAGCCGACCGCCCTCAGGGCGTAGTAGGAGTACATGACGGCGTGGACCAGGTAGTTCATGGTCATGAACCAGCCGCCGCCGGCCACCATGTCCTTGTAAGAATACCAGGAGTACAGCAGAACAGTCATGTGATGGTACCAGTGGAGAAAGATGAGCTTCTGCTTCCGCAGCACGATGAACAGGGTGTCACCTGCATGGTGGGTGTGGAGAGAGAGAGAGAGATGGAATATAGAGGGAAGGACAGAGAAAGTATACAAAAAGTGAGAGACAGAGACATTGAGAGAGAGAAAGAGTTAGAAAAGGGGAAGGAAATTGACATTTCACAGTTAGAAATTGAAAGGAACAAAAGCTCAGACCTTCCATTTCAGGTAACACTTATTACTAGCACTGAGTTCTACTTCGGTGTTATCTTCTAATACCCATGTTCTTGGCACATCAATGTTGTAAGATCATGATGAAAACATTTAGGCGTGATAAGACGAAGTGAGGACTCAAATAAATCTTTACTGTGCTCTACAACTTGGCTTTATATTTGTCTTTATAAGTGAATACTGTATCTCTGGTCCTGTTTAATACATCTAGGTCCGAATGTAATCACAGTGGGTTCACTCACAATCTTTATGCTGTAGGTGTACTTTCACGTCAACATATAATAACAATGTCTGCGAACAGAGCAGTCTCCAGGGTGTATCGGTTTTAAAGGTTTGGGGAAGAAAATTTTACTTTGCTCTGCAAAACGGGGCCCACCATACCTGACTAATTGGTGAACCCACTGCTTGAATGTGGAAAACTACCAGAGGATTCAGAGTTAGCTCTGTGCCCCCGTCTGTGTGTGTGAGAGTGTGTGTTTGTACAGCATCTCTCTCTCTCTCTGCTCTCTTTCTCTCTCTGCTCTTTCTCTCTCTCTCTGCTCTCTTTCTCTCTCTGCTCTTTCTCTCTCTCTCTCTGCTCTTTCTCTCTCTCTCTATCTCTCTGCCTCCCATATGCCTCTGTGACAGCAAGCAGTGCTTTGGCTAAGTGGCTGCTATGTTCCATTTGCAGGCCTCAATGTGCTGGTCACGGGCCAGCAGGTTTGGCTCCACCCAACCAAAGCTCTAGAACCAAGTTAAGGGTAGGGGCTTCTATCCCCCTCCCTGTGCCCCTGAGAGGGAGCTCCTGCTATGGGCTCGTACTCAGAGCTGACAGGGTGTGGAGCCCCAGTGACCGCAGGACTGGGCAAATACAAAAGGGCTACACAGAAAGAAAATGTATTCCCAGACAGTCTTTGGGGACGAGTGAAAGGTCATCCAAACATGCCCCTGTTGGGGTGAGAGGGCACGCCTGTCACGGAGGCAATTGAGGACAGAAAAGATCATCGAAGACGTCATTTGGTTCTTGTGCTACTGTGTGGGAAATGTCTGACATGGCAGCATTTTCATGCCTACAGATCCGTGTGCCGATCCTCGGGTGGGTTATTTCAGCCACATGGGGGCAGAGATATTTCATGTAAATTATGAACATATTTTCATATGTCTAATACCACAAAGTCTCATAAACCACAATGGACACAAAAAGGCATTCACATGTAAAACACTTTATTTCAGATAATGGTAGTAGTAGTAGTAGTATACTAGTAGTAGTAGTAGGATACTAGTAGTAGTAGTAGTAGTAGAAGTCAGTCATCTTACCCAATTCTGGTGCTTTACTGAGCACAAAGGCGTAGGCCCAGAACTTGCTGACCGGCCCGTTGTAGAAGCTCTGATCACACACTGACTGCTTGAGCCCTTTAGTCATCAGAATGTATGTCATGTAACTCCCAGTGCGGACAGCACCAAATATACTGGACAAGAGAGAGACAGACAGAGAAAACAGTTAGCAGAATACACTAAGTCAAGCCCAAGAACCCTGGAATACGGTCACTCCTGCCACAGCAAAGTTTGTACAGCATCGTTGTTTACACAACTACTGCCTATGCACACACGTGAACATTTTGCAGCACGAGGACTTCTACACAGTGAGTTCTTTACTCAAAACTATCCGGAACATAACTTTAAAATTGACCCGATAGTTATATATAGCTTTTTAATGCTATACAACATGCTTACAGCATGTGCATTGACTGTGTTACGTTCCCCAATAAGAAACCAAAAATCATCACTCAACAGAAATAGGGAACTAACAAATGACCCAACTGACAACCAGAACGAAACAGGTGAGGTTTTAAAATGGGTTCTAAAAGGCATCACTAGGGGTACTTACTGACTGGGTGCTTGCCAAGCCAACTCAAGTAAGGTCCTAACAAACACTCACCATGGACGTCCACTAGATTTGCCTGACCTCAGACAAACTAATGGAAAGGGAAGCCCACAACAACTTAGGTAAGGGAGTGCAAATAAACGTGGAGCAAACCAAACAGGGGAGACACGAGATAAAAACTTAAAGAGGAAGAGCTAAACAGCGGTGTCGCTCTTCCGACATCGCTCATGCCAAGTTGAGAACTCCGCCAGCCACTCTGCAAGCACAGGTGAAACTACCGACTAACTAATGAGGCGACAGGTGCAACACATCCTGACCAATGAGGACAATTCAAATCAGGGCAAGCCACACCCAAACAGAGCCAACCTCGAAATTGAAATCGAGCAACAACAAAAAAACGAGAGCCCATAACAACTGGACCGGTGTTGAAAATATCTGTTGCCTCTTACCTGAATACTGCGAGAGTGAGGGACCACAGTGCCAACGGTTTCCTCAGCTCAAACTTCTCCCTTCGTTTCATAACACGGCGACCGCCTAGTATGAAGGCAGCATAGAGGGCTGAGAAGAGGAACGACTTCTTCCTGTAAAGGATGGAGTTTTGTGAACATTACACATTCGGCACTCACTGCTACCTGTGGTAAATATTTTCATAACTCTATGTCTTGAACTGCATTGTTGGTTAAGGGCTTGTACAGTGCCTTGCGAAAGTATTCGGCCCCCTTGAACTTTGCGACCTTTTGCCACATTTCAGGCTTCAAACATAAAGATATAAAACTGTATTTTTTTTGTGAAGAATCAACAACAAGTGGGACACAATCATGAAGTGGAACGACATTTATTGGATATTTCAAACTTTTTTAACAAATCAAAAACTGAAAAATTGGGCGTGCAAAATTATTCAGCCCCTTTAGTTTCAGTGCAGCAAACTCTCTCCAGAAGTTCAGTGAGGATCTCTGAATGATCCAATGTTGACCTAAATGACTAATGATGATAAATACAATCCACCTGTGTGTAATCAAGTCTCCGTATAAATGCACCTGCACTGTGATAGTCTCAGAGGTCCGTTAAAAGCGCAGAGAGCATCATGAAGAACAAGGAACACACCAGGCAGGTCCGAGATACTGTTGTGAAGAAGTTTAAAGCCGGATTTGGATACAAAAAGATTTCCCAAGCTTTAAACATCCCAAGGAGCACTGTGCAAGCGATAATATTGAAATGGAAGGAGTATCAGACCACTGCAAATCTACCAAGACCTGGCCGTCCCTCTAAACTTTCAGCTCATACAAGGAGAAGACTGATCAGAGATGCAGCCAAGAGGCCCATGATCACTCTGGATGAACTGCAGAGATCTACAGCTGAGGTGGGAGACTCTGTCCATAGGACAACAATCAGTCGTATATTGCACAAATCTGGCCTTTATGGAAGAGTGGCAAGAAGAAAGCCATTTCTTAAAGATATCCATAAAAAGTGTCATTTAAAGTTTGCCACAAGCCACCTGGGAGACACACCAAACATGTGGAAGAAGGTGCTCTGGTCAGATGAAACCAAAATTGAACTTTTTGGCAACAATGCAAAACGTTATGTTTGGCGTAAAAGCAACACAGCTCATCACCCTGAACACACCATCCCCACTGTCAAACATGGTGGTGGCAGCATCATGGTTTGGGCCTGCTTTTCTTCAGCAGGGACAGGGAAGATGGTTAAAATTGATGGGAAGATGGATGGAGCCAAATACAGGACCATTCTGGAAGAGAACCTGATGGAGTCTGCAAAAGACCTGAGACTGGGACGGAGATTTGTCTTCCAAACAAGACAATGATCCAAAACATAAAGCAAAATCTACAATGGAATGGTTCAAAAATAAACATATCCAGGTGTTAGAATGGCCAAGTCAAAGTCCAGACCTGAATCCAATCGAGAATCTGTGGAAAGAACTGTAAACTGCTGTTCACAAATGCTCTCCATCCAACCTCACTGAGCTCGAGCCTGTTTTGGAGGAATGGGAAAAAATGTCAGTCTCTCGATGTGCAAAACTGATAGAGACATACCCCAAGCGACTTACAGCTGTAATCGCAGCAAAAGGTGGCGCTACAAAGTATTAACTTAAGGGGGCTGAATAATTTTGCACGCCCAATTTTTCAGTTTTTGATTTGTTAAAAAAGTTTGAAATATCCAATAAATGTCGTTCCACTTCATGATTGTGTCCCACTTGTTGTTGATTCTTCACATAAAAATACAGTTTTATATCTTTATGTTTGAAGCCTGAAATGTGGCAAAAGGTCGCAAAGTTCAAGGGGGCCGAATACTTTCGCAAGGCACTGTCAGTAAGCATTTCACGGTAAGGCCTACACCTGTTGTATTCGGTGAACGTGACGAATAAAATGTGATTTGATGAGATTTTTGGGGAAAAACCTTAGGCCTGGCAAAAAAACGTAAATGGCAATAACTCCCCTTCTCCATTCTGCACCATCAGCTTCATATGGTGGCAACAGCACTGTTTATTGCTCTTTTCAGCTGACGAGGTCTACAAGAACCAGGAGATAAGTGCACTATTTTGCGTAGCTTCCCTGTGAAAAATGGTTGAAGAGAAGAAAAAGGAGAAAGCTCATTTAGGGTAATTACGATCAAAGTTTAGATTGAGGAAGAAAATGTGGCTTGTCATTATGCTTGAGTTCTCTAACTATGATAGCAAAGGCGTCGCCTCTCAGCCTATCTGCCATCCCCCCAGGCAGATTGGAGTTGTTTTTGGAGTTGTCAATTCAATGCAGGAGAGATATGACCTAAAAAGTCCACTCGCACCACCTTCTTTGCTCTGCCCATTCTTATAACACAAGTTCAACACAAGTTCCCAGAACCAATTCCCAGAAGCATTATAACCACGAACATTATAAGCACGAACATTATAACCACGAACATCCTCTTTCCATGAACCAGATGTACATTTAGGAAGTAGATGGGAAGTTTACCTTTGCGCACTAGCTTTTATGGATTTATGGATAGATCCATTTGCTTTGAAGGGAAGGAAGAACTGTTTCCTGACCAACAAAAAAGGCTCTGTAAACAAAATAAACCTTTTTTTTTACCTAGGCAAGTCAGTTAAGAACAAATTCTTATTTTCAATGACAGCCTAGGAACAGTGGGTTAACTGCCTGTCCAGGGTCAGAATGACAGATTTGTACCTTGTCAGTTCAGGGATTTGAACTTGCAACATTTCCGTTACTAGTCCAACACTCTAACCACTAGGCTACCCTGCCGCCCCAACCTAACGCTATAGAAATGTAATAGATCCTAACTTCCTATAGGGACACTCCCTAACTAGCCTGTGTTGACCATGTGAATAATGTAATACTGACAGAATCACTGTAACACTTCTGAACAATCTTACATCAAAACAATATCCTGAAAGGACATTACTGTTATTGACGACATGTCACTCTTTGTGCAAAATGCAAAAAAATGAAAGCTTACAGGCTTGATAACTGATTGAACAAAGGACAAAGCAGTGCAGTTAAAGTCCAAAGGAATCTGCTTTCACACAATGAGCGCAGAATGTCTTCGTTGTTTCAATGTAAATAAACAAGGGTGAACAACGGAGCGACTCAGAGTAAGCACCCTACTTAAAGAGGCAGAGCCAATTCTAGATGAGCAACAATCGCCACATTCCTCACACTCTGTCTTCAGACTTTAAAAAAAGGTTAAAGGTCACAATGATAAATGGCCTTCAGTGTGATTCCTCATAACAGTACGAAGCTTCAGAGATGTGGATACTAGGAAGTAGAGGACCAAATACCCTTTTCACACTATCACACCAAACTCAAACCAAACTCTGCTGGTTCGGTTATTTCCTTCTCACATTGTCCAATCCAGCACAGTTCCAAGAAACCAGGTAACCAGGTCAGCTCAGTACAGCTTGGTTTGGTTCAGTTCGGTTTGTCTCAGTAGTGTGAAAAGCCCTACAGAGTACGGTCTGAATGAGGTACAATAACATAAAAGGAGGTATTGCTAATCGGAAAAACCCACGAATATCAGAGAAAACCTGAGGCATGGTCAAAGTCTACAAAGTCTCTCTCCTTGCTTGATCAGGTCAGCTGTGGCCAAGCTATGCCTCCAGGAATGGAAATTAATTTGAGATGTCCGTGTGAATTCACATCATGCCTCCACGACTCGTAGTAGCTGCAAGTGGCAAGGGCATTCAAGTCAGAGCTTCCATCAGGGCTGAATGTGTCTCTTGCTGCCTCTTTATACCTCGGTAAGAGTACATTGAAGATTCCCCGATATGCTTTTCACTGGTCAGTTTAGCATTTTCATCATGGTTAAGGTTATGATTGGGGGAGTATAAGCTGATCCTATATCTGTGCCTCTTAAGCAAATTAGAACAGAGCAGCTCTGTCAGGGGATATGCAAATGCTGTCAGGGATATGCAATCATCTCTGAATGACAACATCAGAGAAGGTGTACTAATCCATCTTCACCTGAAACAAGATTTATGCACTGCACTTCAAACAATTCCCCAAAAATGTGACTTTCTTGGCACTGAACTAATTTCTTCATGACTGATTTATTTGTACTCTACTCCTTTCTGACAATATTGAACCACAAAGCGACATGAGACAGGATATATTTAGATGAAAACTCGTAGAACAACAAAAAAGTGTCTGCTTAAATGTAAATGCAATGCTATTTGGAAATCCCAAATTACAGGAAACTGTACACCATAAATGCTGTTCCTGACTAATAGTGATGGAACAACCCACTGGGCAAAAATTGGTTGAATCAACGTTGTTTCCACATCATTTGAAAAATGTAAATGTTACGTAATGAAGCTGAATCGACGTGGAAAACTGATCCGATTTTTAAAAGTCATAAACGTAAGGGATTTTTTTTTTTTACATCCAACTTTTAACTTAAATCCAATGACATTGTGAAATGTTTTGTTCATTTCACATTGAATTTCCATTAGTTGACAACTCAACCAGTGGTAGACATTTTTCTTCATTAGTATATTGCATCTCTCACATCCCTGAGAGCTATCCAACAGAGCTTCTGTTTTTGCCAGTCATCATCAGAGTCCGTGGAGAGCCAGCCAGCTCCCATGCATTCCCTTATCGCTGGGTGAGACTTGCTGGGCGGTAGCCGAGTCTGTGTATCAAAGCCACTGCTGGAGCAAAGACAACATTAGGGGCTCATCTAATGCATTTCTGAAAGAGCAAGCAAAAGCAGTGGTGGGGATATCATAACGACAACCACATACTGCAACTCTGTGCATTTACTTGTGGGAGAATATGTCCACTGGTTTGGGGCTTTATTGAAAAATCGGTGCAATAATGATCTTGCTCTGCGAATATTTAAACAGTATAAGAGGCCTTTTTTCAGAGCGAGAGACTAGGGAAAGTGAACAGATTTCGAAACAAATCTTAACTGAAGACATATATCACACCTGAGCAAGATACTGCACAGTGACAGGAACTATTTGGATCAATTTCTGTAATACTAAGGAGTCTTTCAATTTTGCTAGCAAGATCTGCACACACCTTCCAAAGCAGTTCACAATAAGTGGCCCTTCCCCTCCCCCTAGCTGTGTTGGTCAAAGCTGCTAGCTAACCTGCTGTGTAACTTAGATCTGTATTAGCTGGAGCAGGAGATTTCTCCCCTTACGTAACACTGACTTTGCAGTGTGAGGATGTGTGTGTGTGTGTGTTCAGTCTTGGAGCTGTCCTCACAGTAAGGTGGCTAAGTTTAGGGTGAACTACCTTGTCCCCTGGCTATCTTTGATTGTTTGTAGGTTGGACAGTAGCAGAGGAATCAGTAGTGTTGTCAAGTCAGATCCCTGAGGTACACCAAACTTTTGGTTCCGTAAACAAACTGATACATAAGGCCAAGCAATAAATAAGTCCTGAATATTACAGATTCAGTATTTCTTGCATTGAATAAAACCGAACCTTGTCCCCAGGCTCAAATTTCTGGCCCATAGAGCCTGGTAACAGTGTTGGACTGTTTTGAACTTTGTGGGTGTGGATTTACTGAGTGACATGCTAATCAATTTGTATTCTGAGAAAATCACACGACTATGAGGTGTGGCTCTAAATCGAGGCGGGAGAGAGTCGTCATTAATCAACACAGACACAAAGTCATAAACCCTGCCTATTTCTACAATTTCTCTTCATAAAATCTGATTTTAAACCTAACCTTAACCACACTACTAACCTGATGCTTATACCTAAATTAAGCTTAAATTAACCCGTTTTAAATTTGTGGCTATGGAAGCTAGTGGAAACCGAGAGGGAGCGAGCCTCCGACAGTTGTATTAGATTATGAAAATCACATTAGCCATATTATTTTGGGTGAGCCCTATTGATTCTGAGTTCAGGCATATAATGTTGATATTGTATGTGAAATCTAATTCTAAGATGCGTACTTTCAGATTTTCCGAACTCACTTCCTTGCTTAAATTACTTGCACTACTTGTGCTTTGAAGTCTACAAAGTATGGGGAAGGTTCTAAAGGTTGCGCTAGATAGTGATAGACTGAGAGATCATCCAGTTGTTGCCATTCCTGCCATAGACTACCATTCAAGTTCCATTCTATGGCATTGTGAAACCAGACAGGTTGACAGAGAGAGAGCCATCTGTTGGATGAGATTATACAAAACCTAACACTAAAAAGTGTTACTTTATGTATACGGCAGTGTATTTAATGAAAATGGGAAGGAGAATGAGTTCCAAAATTATACGATTATTTAAAGTTGCACTACGCCGAAATCGCTCCGCTATAGTTCACCTAATTTCAGTTTATGTGACAAAATAAGATGGTACAATGATTCTCTACCTAAACTGCTGTGAAATAAATAATATACTCTACCATTCAAAAGTTTGGGGTCACTTAGAAATGTTGTGGTAGCTAATCCAAGTTTCTCATTTTAAAAGGGCTTTGCAGTGTGAGGATGGCCATTTTGAGCCTGTAACGAACCCACAAATGCTAATACTCCAGATACTAAAATAGTCTAAATAAGGCCAGTTTTATTTCTTTTTTAATCAGAACAACAGTTTTCAGCTGTGGTAACATAATTGCAAAAGGGTTTTCTAATGATCAATTAGCCTTTTAAAATGATAAATTTAGATTAGCTACCACAATGTGCCATTGGAACACAGGAGTGATGGTTCCTGATAATGGGCCTCTGAACGCCTATATAGATATTCCATTAAAATCTGACTTTTCCCGCTACAATGATCATTCACAACATTAACAATGTCTATACTGTATTTCTGATCAATTTCAATAAACAAAATTGTTGTTTCAGCTGTTTGAAGCTGGTGTACAAAATCGAAAATAAAAGCCGCAAAAACAAAACTTAAGAATGGGAAGCATAGAAATAGTGCACATAGAACAGATCTACCGCTTCTTAGACTTGCATTCAAGTAGAATGATAGATCGATAACTAACATTTCTATGTGAATTTGGTTAGGTTACCCCCAAAGGTTACATATTGCCACTTTAACATTTACACTGTTAGTTTCACTGCCTATTTCTGTTGAGCTGATAATAATTGTACAACAAGGCAAATTATTTACTTTGGCTCTGGCAAATAATAGTTTCAGCTTGTTAAGGGATTAAAGTGTAATGGTGAGTGACTGGTTTATTTATAGTAGGAAGAGAATGAAAGCTCTGCAAAGGTTTGAATTAGACCTATTCCCCCATTTTGCTTTGCAAACGTTTTAATGAGACCTATTGCCATTGTGCCAAATGTAGATCACTAGGGAATAGAAGGATGCATGGTAAGTGGTGCAAATTAGATGTACATTGCACCTCATGGCCACTTGCACAAATGCAAAAACACATTTAATGTGACACACTATAGGAATGAAAATGGCTATGTCTCTGCAAAAGCTGTTTGGTGAAATTGACTTGATGATGGAATGACTGCTCTTTCCTCTGTTAGCATCTTAACTCTCAGCTGGGACTGTGACGAGATGGCAGAGTCAAATTTGAGAGAGGGTTTTTCCCTTGAGAAACGTTCACAGGGAGTCACCCAATATCTTCATCTCTGTCTCCCCAATTCAGATGAGCTGCTGGGTGAATCAACATCAAGCCAGAGGTGTGCTCTGGGTCGACGCAGTCAGCAGCAATCATCATCTTTGCAGCCTGTCCTTCTGGGAAAAGCAGCATGCAAAACATTACTCCCAGGAGTCGATACCATAACTCATTGGAGACCAACTAGCTGGCCTAACCTTAGAGCAAGGTAAAATTCTAACCTTTGTCAGAGAGTCACAATCATTGATGATGTAGTATTAGCTACCGAGGGGAGAGGAGGCCGAATTAGCACATAATGTTCTGAAAACCATATGTTAGAGCTTGGTGAGAGAGTGGTAGTCCTGTAGTTATTTTGCATACAACCTTCCCACAACTTTCTGGGAATGGTGCAGGATAGTTGCTTAGCTTTGAAACATTCTCAGCACATTTAAGGAACTTCACAAAAATGTTCTAGGAACGTTCTAGGAACGTTCTCCAACTGGTTTGACATTGGGAATGTTCTCAAATTGTTCTAAGTCAAGAAACAATGATTTTCTGTTGGAATTTCAGTACTTCAGCATAACATTTCCTACAGGTTTCCTCATGGTTCTATTTAAAGTAATGTTCTCAAATTTTTCAGAGAACGTCAAGAAACAATGTTCTTCTGTGGGAATTTCAGTACTTCCACAGAACATTCCGTACAAGTTCCAATGTGGTTCGGATTAATGTCATATTTTTACTACATTCTGGGAATATTAAAACAATTGTCTGACTGAAGCACAGTTCTCAGAACATTCAGAGAATATATGGTTTCTCTTTAATGTCAGTTCCTGGCAATATTCTGAGAATGTTCTAAAAAATGTAAATCTACACATTATAACATCAATAAGCTTTATATTCCGTTCTCAGGACATGACGAAAACATTCCATAAAAAATCATAAGGAAACGTTAGCAACGTTCAGACCATGTTTCTAAGAATGGTTGTTTGAAAACATATAGTACATTACGTTCTCAGTGTCAACCAAACTCACTTTAGGTGTGTTGGCCATGCCCACCTATTGGCCACACCTGACCTTAATGAGTGCTTGTTTCCTTTGAAATAGGATCTGTTTGAATAGACTCAAATGAACAACGTTGTATGCGTAAAAAAACATGACATGCCAGTTCCATCCTGGAGTTGCAATGGACTAATTCCCGGGATAGAGAACAGAAGATCATACATTTTAATCTCACTGATGCCGAGTCACAATATATATGTTTATATATATGTATGTTCATTACTAATGCCAAAACAAATTCATGTCCATGTTGTCCTACTGTATCTGTGCTTGGAGTTCAGAAAAGTTAATCCCAAGTAAGATAGCAAATAACATTTAAATGTACTTCTTACAGTGTTAAGAAAACTTTAAATAATAACCATAACAAAACGATCACAACATTTAGAGAATGTTTTTAGAATGTTATTTAATAACCTTAAAATAACAGATCTCAGAGCTTTAATAAAACCTCACAGAAAAACTTTAAGGGATTCAGAGTGAAATGCTCTCAGAACCTCTCTGCGGACTAAAAATGTACATTCCCAGAACAGGCAACATTTTCACATCTGTTCAGTTTTACGTTCAGTTTTACCGGTCAGTAAACTTATGGCTTTGCTCCCACAACAAATGTGAAAACAAAAACACATGTTCCCACAACTTCCAAGGAACTAAATGTGCTAGCTGGGAGGTTCCTTAAGAAATGTGAATGTGATGGCAAGATTATACTGGGTAACTGAGGACCAAAGACTTCGGCTGAATTCCAAAAGGAAGCATTGCCTGTTCCCTCTAGGAACTCCTGTAGATCTGAAACAATTGGACAGATAAGCAATACGATGCAAATTCCATCCAGCCTATCAGAAGGCATGTAGACGCATATTGCTTACACCTACAGTTTCCAATCCCTTCAAATGTATAAGAGTTCCTAGGAGGTAGGGTTCCCTTTCTAATGAACCCATTGGGAGTGCATTTTCCACCCAGTGATTAGAGCTCTAGGAATCCATAACAAAAGGCTGCAAATGTTCTTGGCAGCTGAACAAAGATTTAATAAGCAGACAAGTTGGACTGGATCAGTAACATGAGTAACATGAGACTGCAGGGGGAACAGTAATCTTCCTAAGACCTACAAGTCTGTTTTCATTAATGGGCACATCCTCAACAGTACAGCATACAGACAATACCATTTGTCTTGCACATTTAAACCTCAACTAACTTTTAATCAGAGCAACAAATCTATCATCATAATGCTCTGACAGAACCATCCAATATTTGAACAAAGAGCACAATAAATACTGTATGTCCATGCAACAAGCTAACATAGTATCCCATCATGCTTTGTTGGGGTCTACAGCACTTCCTCCAGAATTGCACAAAACAACTGATTCTGCAATGACATGCAGTTACCCAAGAGGATGGTATCCAATTGCTTGGAAGCCCATTGAGGGTACACTACACAACTTAAGCAACCATCACTGACGCTGAGCAATTGGGACATCTGTGGGGAACTGAGTGAGAATGACTCAGCAGGTAAATGGAATATATGTGTATTTCAGTGGCAGGCAGCCACAGTGTGCTGGACATTGAGACCAGCCTTAATCTTAATTGCAGGTAGATAGCCAGCTGGGAGCTGATCTGTAAGGTTGTTGTTTGGACACTTGCTGGCACAGAGCCGTACACTCATGTTTACAATTATGCTTATCCTATTGCAATTGAACTGTGATCTCGTGAAAAAAATCTGTTTAATGTCATCATCTAAATGTCACAGTGCCAATTTGTTGGCTCACTGCAAGAGAAAACGTTCCTTAATCCATGAAATGTCTATATACTGTATTCCTGAGAAAGAATTATGCAAACAAAATATGACACCAGGGGCAGTTTACTTAGCCGGCCCAGAAGCCATTGCAGTGATGCAAGCCTGGATTGGCCAGACGCCATTTTCAGAAATGCTGAGTCAACCATTACTCTTCTCTCCTGTTTGTATAATTGAGCACCCCAATAGCTGAGAGGCAGCAGAGAACAACCCTTGATACAACATTGAGGCAAGGTTTGCATTAGCCTGATTGTTCGCAGTTGTTCACAAAAGAGCTTATCATCTGTCCTCACTTTCCCCAGGGGTTTTGTTCTCGCTGGACTCAGGTGCACTTTCCATAAGTCCATATTAGTACTGGCTGCTACAGAGTCCATCCCTGCAACCATTTCATCACACAGTAGTCAATAGCCAGCAACTACAGCAGCCTAGCAGCTTACCATTAAACATTTCCTCTTTCCCATTGGTGTTTGGTAGGCCTCAACATACCGTGGCCCATTCAAGAAATGTGATGCGAGAGAAGTTTTGTTTCCCACATAGTGAGAACACATTTCAATTACAGTGCCACAGAGTTGGAAAGTGTTGTTTTGAAGAGAACATGGATCAGAGCGTGTAATTAAGGTATTTGGTTTGATTGAATAGGGCCCCAAAGATTGATGGCAGTTCAAATGTGCCAAAAAGTCTATCACACATGAAGCAATGCATTGTTATTGTATCTGTATGGCAGCGAAAGAAACAGGTTGGTTAACATTAAATGCTTATTTTCCTCTCTATGAGTTTATGTTGAAGGGCTGCAACTATTTACAACTACTTTTCTTACTCTAAAATCTCTCTCAAACCATGTTACATGTTCATAAACCTATTGTAGGCCTCTTTCTATTTAATTTTATTTTGGGTGAATATGACTAACCACTCATGAATGATTATTTCCTCTTAGAACCATGCAATATGGTCTTGCCAGAGCAGACATCCCTGCTCCAAAGGCTTCCCAGAAGACTCGGCACAGATCAGCTGCGATGTGATTGGCTAGCACTTTGTCAGCAGACATCATTCTATTGGTCAGTTGGTAGTACCAACTCATGGACAGCTCCTGCACAAATGTTTCCACTATTGGTCAGTTGGTTGTACCAACTCATGGACAGCTCCTGCACAAATGTTTCCACAAGCTTGATTCTGACATGGATCACATTTGGACTCACCCAGGAACATTTCCATTTTAAATGAAGTGTCTTATTGCAACATAAATGTTTCTACTATAACAAATTACCACACTTATTTGAGCTACTTTATAGTTGTGTACCCTATCCATAAACCAGCATGTGGCATTAGTGTCGGTTGCTGCTGTTGCTACGTTACAACTTTGATTTCTCCCTGTCCATTGAAGGTTTTTCAAACGGTATAAATACTATGAGCATCTGTTTGAAAGTCAATTTATAACCCATGTTCGCCCATTAAACTCAACTCCACGATTTACGATGGAGTTGAACAACATAAAACACGACTGATTTCAGCACCCAAAGACCAGCAATTACACACAACATTGTTCTGTGTAATTGCGGGCTATTCTTTGGGTGCTGAAAAGGTTTTAATAAAACGCTCCAGTCCGCCCACACTAGTCGCCGCTCAACTCCATCATAAATTGTGGAGCTGAGTTTATTCGGCTAAACCAAAGCATGAGGTGTAACCTCTTACAGGATACAACACTGGTAAACTCAGTGGACGAATTGGACACTGGTGGCTATAAAAATTATCAATAAGCATAATGGGGATTTATTTCCTGAAGTCACTTACCAATATTAAGAGGGTGGTGTGATTGCAGATTGAGCATAACCTGCTTATAAGATAAGAGATAAGATCTTAAACCATTTTTGGTGAGCATATGTCCAGAACATGAACATATAGCCGATCCAAGCAGTGCCATTATGTTTCATGTTTGGCAATAATTTGATCACCTTTTTTTAGGAATGTGGTTGTAATGGTGAGCATCATAGACGTATCGCTCTGTTTCAAAGAATTAACACGTTTGTATAGTTATTCTGACCGTTTGGAGAAACGTGCCTACCGACTCCAAGCCGGAGCGCGACGGACTGTAGTCTAAATATAATAGTAATAAACTAACCGTCTACCTCTGTCAGTACCCCGCCTACCAATGTCGGGTTTCTTTCATTCATAGCCTGCCAGTTGTCACACGAGCTACAGTATTGGGCAGCAGTGAACGTAAGATGCCTAAAAGCCTCAAATAAACATACTACTTCTCTTCACTGACAAATCACTGAGAGTCACATCATAAGATGCTATGATCAGTCAGTTCACTGACACCAAGGGACCCTTCCTTGATTCATTGTAACTAATGCACAGCAGGCATATATGCATCATAGCAATGCTGTGAATATGGTAAACTACTGTGTGTGGACGATACTCTAACTTCATAAGAGCTTTTATTATAGGATAGCCTATAAGCAGACCATAAACTATTTGCAAACTTGAAGTTAGCAGCATCCAGAAACATAGGCTATATTATTCTTATTGATGAAATTCCTGTTTCTATTTATAAGATTATGAGGATATTATGCTACATATACACCAACAATCATTCCAACATCAATGTGATATTTCATATAGCCTACCAGTTTTCTTGCATCCATCGTATGGCTTCGTCCTCGTTGAACTGTTTCTCAAATTCGTACTCTTGCAGAGCCAACACCGACATGTTCTCTGTGAGCTTTCCTATAAACGGAGACAAATGTATATTCTGACGATGTGTTATATTCAACTGAATTCTCTCTATCTCAGCAACACCCCTTTTCTCGCATTGCGCTTGCCACTGCCAGAAACTCCCAACTTAATATAAATGTCCGGCTATATGCCTTCCACCTAGAGCCGGCATACGCCCTCTCCCACAAGGAGTTGGATTCAAGGTCCTAAAGCCCTTTGCTAGTTATCTTCTCCAAGTACAGTAGATCGTCACTGTAAGGCCTATATGGTCAGTCACTGAGACTGCACATCCTTTCTACAGCCTATTGGGAAATGTGCAGCAAAAACAAGTCTCCACATGAATCCAAGTTTCCATTCCTTCTAATAGTGCATCAACATTTGGTAACACTTCATATTCTGCATTAGAGCACATTCCTAATGCTTTATAAGCCATGCATAACAGGTGCTAATAACACTGCATATAAACGTACATTACAACATCCAAAGAGCATTATTGCCAGTAAATTATAACAGTATGCTTCATAAGGTATTACGCCTGGCCGTAAATGTGGATGTTATAATACCCTGAATGAAATGCTCCACAGGGGTGTAACGACATCAGAATGCACACATGAGTTCTGTATTTTTGCAAGGTCTACAACTTATAATGCCAGTTTTATACTGCCCTGTATGGAATGCTCCATAGGGATGTAACAACTTCACCAGTCCATGCAGGAACTCCGTATTCAGGTTCGGTCACCAAGGCAGAGTGTGGAAGAGACCTATACCACTTAACGAGCACATGCACATTATGCCATTATAAGTGGTACAGTCTCATTCCACCTTACAGACGCAACTCTGCCTTGAGGGCCAAACCTGAATAAGGAACTCCTGCATGGATTCCCAAGACGTTACACCCTTGTGGATAATTTCACACGGGGCATTTTAACACTCGCTTCATAAGGCATTATATACGTTGCCGGTTCTATTCTGCTCCTGGATGTCCCCTGAATTCGCTACATGAGTTGGAGTTATGTCCTATTAGCAGGGTGGTAGGCTGTGGAAAGAAGGCAGAAGGTTGCTGGAGTATCATTATGCATTGCTCCATCGGTTTGCACCTGCGTATGTTCGCAGTGGGCTGAACTTCTCTGAACTCGTGCAATCAAAGAGTGATGTTTCCCAAGACAAGAATTGGCAGATCACCGGAGAGCAGCCTAATCAGAGTGTACCCTGGCAGCTATTATCTTGCCAATAAGTGGGCATGATTCTTTGGCCGGACTGGGTTTAACCTTAGCCTGGAAATAGGCCTGTCGATGTATTATCCGTTCCTATTGTAATACAATGATACTCACTCTTGATTTTCTTTCTTGAAGTGTAGCTTCACCCTTCACCAACCATATGAAAAGAAACACACACACAGACAGAGGCACACATTCAGACATGAGGACTGAGCTTGAGTTGTCTACAGTACCTTTGACTTGACTGAATGTTTGCATTCGGACTTACCTCATCCAGTCATCCAATATGGAGTGGACTCCCACAACCTTGTCCTAGATTTGACAGGGGGAGGAAATATCACCTGATGTAGAAATAAATACTTTCATCATCAGTGTGTGATACAGAAGTACTATTTCTGTCTGCACATATTGCATTATCGTGTCTGTGTAACAGAGGTGGTTTCGTGAAACCAGCTCGCCTGATGAGTAACCTCACCTGAGACCTGAAGACTTGCATTAGCTTCCTGAGCTAATCCCTGGGCTTTAGTTCTGTGGGCTAACACAGTTTTGTGATCCGTATGATCCATACTATATTCTGGGATTCAGCGTGGTGTACTGATGCACCATCCCATAACTGTGAAAATTGTCATTGTAGGTTTGAAGGATAGATGCGACCACAGGTGGCAGAGCTAAACCATACTCTTTTAATCCTAACGTCAACTGAACAATACAGATCCTGGAGGGTAGGGTATAACATAACCCCAGGGTCAAACACTGTAACAATAACATAACTGTTCCACTGTACAGCAGGCTGTGGCAGAGGTGGCAGAGCCGCTGAGGTGTCCAGCCAGGTGGCTGGTAGTGCTGCGGGGTTGGGCTTGTTAACCCCTGGGCCGGGAGGTGTTTGCACTTTGTGAAGACTGCTAGCATGTCAGCGTGAACGTCTGAGAGATGGAATGTGACTGGTACAAGCTGCCGTCTCACCTGAACAGGGTTTGACCAGAAGGACTGGAGCTTGTTGATGAGGTTGGGCCATCTGATCCGGACCCAGTCAGAGGCGGCTATGACTGGTGGCCTAACCCACCGTGTTTTTGTCAAAACGGTCTTTCATCCACTGCTGGTGGATGAACAGCTCCTGATAGCAAGCGTTCACCCTTGTGCGAGGTGGGCCCTGATGCCATTCTTGAGCGTCTGGTTGAAGAGCTCTAACTGGGCAGCAGAGGCTGGATTTAGGATCTGGTGGATCGGTTCAGTGTTGGAGTGGAGTGGGGAAATGACCTTGACTGAGAGGCGAAATCCCACAAAGTCAATAGCGGGACGAAGAAGAAACACTTATCTCCATTGAGAGCGAGGTGGTGTTTTGTCAGTGCAGTGAACACACTGTGAAGGTGCTCATTATGGATCCTGGTAATGGGCCCGTGGACAACGATGCCATCTATTGTATGCAGTAATCATGCACCTATAAACCTGAGTTATATTGTTAGCACTGAGGCGGTTTGCCCTAGTAGGATGTTCACTGTGCACTTCAGCTCAAACATAAATATTACTGGCTACCTCTGTCTACCTTTGTCTACCTCTGTTACACCTCCCAGTAAAGCAATAGAAACAATCAAGAACCCAATAGCATTTTCTAAAAATAGCCCAAATGAATATATGGTTCATGAAATTGGTTCATGAAATTGATATCTTGCTAGTAACAGATAACATTCATATAC
Organism: Oncorhynchus tshawytscha; assembly: GCF_018296145.1. NCBI lineage: Eukaryota > Metazoa > Chordata > Actinopteri > Salmoniformes > Salmonidae > Oncorhynchus > Oncorhynchus tshawytscha. The sequence goes on from NC_056436.1 coordinate 52,975,315, forward strand.
TGACTATCTCTAAAACTCACTTAGATGATACCTTTGCTGATACAGTGGTAGCAATACATGGTTTCATCATCTTCAGAAGGGACTGCCGGTGATGAAAGTGTAAGCATTTATGTTCAGAGTCATATTTCTATAAATCTTATAGAGGATGTCACGTCAATTGCTGTGGAAGTAATATGGCTACAGGTTCACCTGCATCACCTTACGCCCATTCTTGTGGGAAACTGCTATAGACCACCAAGTGCTGACAGTCAGTATCTGGATAATATGTGTGAAATGCTTGATAATGTATGTGATATCAGTTAATTATGGTACCGGAGGGGAGGGCTGCCGTCTTATCGGCGCTCAACCAACCATTTAATTTTTTTGTTCATGTTGTTCGTAACTTGTTTTGTACATAATGTTGCTGCTACCGTCACTTATAACCAAAAAGAGCTTCTGGACATCAGAACTGCGATTGCTCACCTCATACTGGACTAAGAGTTCTTCTTCAATGAGTCGGACGGGAGGGATATACTACTACAGACACCCGACCAGGCCCAGATGATGATTCGCTGGAGAAGGAAACAGAGATTTTGTGGGAAAAGATCTGGGTGCCTTCTGAGGATCAGGCGACGAGTGGCTAATCTGCCCTTGCTTTCCGGCCTGCTAGCTAATGTTCAATCCCTGGAAAATAAATGGGACAAGCTGAAAGCACGTACATCCTACCAATGGGACATTAAAAACTGTAATATCTTATGTTTCACCGAGTCGTGGCTGAACGACGACATTTAGAACATACAGCTGGCAGGTTATACACTCCATCAGCAGGACAGAACAGCAAGCAGCCTCTGGTAAGACACGGGGCGGGGGCCTATGCATATATGTGAACAACAGCTGGTGCATGATATATAAGGAAGTCTCAAGGTTTTGCTCCCCTGAAGTAGAATATCTCACGATAAGCTGTAGACCACACTATCTGCTTAGAGAGTTTTCATCTATATTTTTTGTAGCTGTCTACATACCACCACAGACCGATTCTGGCACTAAAACCGCATTCAATGAGCTGTACTCAGCCATAAGCAAACAGGAAAACGCTCATCTAGAGGCGGTGCTCCTACTGGCTGGGACTTTAATGCAAGGAAACTTAAATCAGTTTTACCTAATTTCTATCAGCATGTTAAATGTGCAACCAGAGAAAAAAAATCTAGACACCTTTACTCCACACACAGAGATGCGTACAAAGCTCTCACGCGCCCTTCATTTGGCAAATCTGTCCATAATTCTATCCTCCTGATTCCTGCTTACAAGCAAAAATTAAAGCAGGAAGCACCAGTGACTCGGTCTATAAAAAAGTGGTCAGAAGAAGCAGATGCTAAAAAACAGGACTGCTTTGCTAGCACAGACTAGAACATGTTCTGGGATTCTTCCGATGGCATAGAGGAGTACACAACATCAGTCACTGGCTTTATCAATAAGTGCATTGAAGGACGTCGTCACCGCAATGACTGTACATACAGTACATACCTCAAACCAGAAGCAATGCATTACAGGCAACATCCACACTGAGCTAAATGCTAGAGCTGCCGCTTTCAAGGAGCGGGACACTAACCCGGAAGCTTATAAGAAATCCCGCTATGCCCTCCAATGAACCATCAAACAGGCAAAGTGTCAAAACAGGACTAAGATTGAATCGTACTTTACCAACTCCAACGCTTGTCGGATGTGGCAGGGCTTGCAAACTATTACCGACTAGAAAGGGAAGCACAGCCGAGAGCTGCCCAGTGACACAAGCCTATCAGACGAGCTAAATAACTCACTTCGAGGCAAGTAACACTGAAATATGCATGAGAGCATCAGCTGTTCCGGACAACTGTATGATCATGCTTTCTGCAGCCGATGTGAACAAGACTTTCAAAGAGCTCAACATTCACAAGGCTGCAGGGCCAGACGGATTACCAGGACCTGTACTCCGAGCATGTGCTAACCAACTGGCAAGTGTCTTCACTGACATTTTCAACCTCTCCCTGTCTGAGTCTGTAATAGCAACATGTTTCAAGCAGACCACCATAGTCTATGTGACCAAGAACACTAAGGTAACCTGCCTAAATGACTACTGACCCGTAGCACTCACATCTGTAGCCATGAAATGCTTTGAAAGGCTGGTCATGGCTCAAATCAACACCATTATCCCAGAAACACTAGACCCACTCCAATTTGCATACCGCACCAACAGATCCACAGCAATCTCTATTGCACTCCACACTGCCCTTTCCCACCTGGACAAAAGGAACACCTATGTGTGAAGGCTATTCTTTGACTACAGCTCAGCGTTCAACAGCATAGTGCCCTCAAAGCTCATCACTATGCTAAGGACCCTGGGACTAAACACCTCCCTCTGTAACTGGATCCTGAACTTCCTGATGGGCCGCACCCAGGTGGTACGAGTAGGTAACAACTCATCTGTCCCTCAGGGGTGCGTGCTTAGTCCCCTTCTGTACTCCCTGCTCACTCATGACTGCATAGCCAGGCACGACTCCTACACCATCATTAAGTTTGCTGATGACACAACACTGGTAGGCCTGATCACCGACAATGATGAGAGCCTATAGGGAGGAGGTCAGAGATCTGACCGTGTGGTTTAAGGACAACAACCTCTCCCTCAAAGTGATCAAGACAAAGGAGCTGATTGTGGACTACAGGAAAAGGAGGACCAAGCACGCCCCCATTCTCATCAATAGGGCTGTAGAGGCGCAGGTTGAAAGCTTCAAGTTCCTTGGCGTCCACATCACCAACAAACTAACATAGTCCATGCACACAGAGGAAGTTGTGAAGAGTGCACGACAAAACCTATTCCCCCTCAGGAGACTGAAAAGATTTGGCATTGGACCTCAGATCCTCAAAAGGTTTTACAGCTGCACCATCGAGAGCTTCCTGACAGGTTGCATCACTGCCTGGTATGGCAACTGCTCGGCCTTCGACCACAGGGCAATACAGAGGGTAGTGCGAACGGCCCACTACATCACCGCGGCCAAGCTTCCTGCCAGTGCACGTGACATTCAGTGCACGTGACAAATACAATTTGATTTGATTTTGATTTGATCGACATAGAGACATATTTTCTGAGTGATCTAAATGTCGATTGGCTTCATCAAACTGCACACTCAAGAAAAACTTCAAACTGTAACCATTACCTGTAACCATTAACCGTAACCATTACTATTATCAGTCGACCTACAAGGGTATTTTCAAACAGCACCGGAATGAAATCATCCAATTGTATTGATCACATCTTTACTAATGCTGCAGAAATCTGCTCTAAAGCAGTATCAAAATCCATCGGATGTAGTGATCATAACATAGTAACCATATCTAGGAAAACCAAAGTTCCAAAGGCTAGGCCTAATATAGTGTATAAGAGGTCGTATAAGAATTGTTGTCGTGATTCCCATGTTGAATATGTAACAATATTTGCTGGTTTGTTTTGTGTATTGAGTAGCAACCAGCCGCTGCACTTAACACATTTATGAAATTGCTTACTCCAGTTACTAATAAGCGTGCAACCATTGACTGTAAAAAACAGTTAAATCCCCTTTGATTGATGAAAATGTAACATTTTACTGTTTAGGGAGGAGGCAAAAGGAATGACAAATAAGTCTGGCTGCACAGCAAATTGGTAAACGTACTGTAAATTGAGAAATCATTTGACTAAACTGAAGACAAAGATAAATCATACAAAATTTGGGAAAGTAGGCAAACTCGGCTCCATCATTCATTGAATCAGATGGCTCATTCATCACAAAACCCACTGATATTGCCAACTACTTGAATGATTTTTTCATTGGGAAGATTAGCAAATTTAGGCATGACATGCCAACAACAAATTCTGTACCTACACGTCCATGCATACCTTACGAAATTATGCAAGATCAGCATTGTAATGTTGAATTCCATAAAGTGAGTGTGGAAGAGGTGAAATAATTATTGTTGTCTATCAACAATGACAAGTCACCTGAGTCTGACAACTCGGATAGAAAATTACTGAGGATGATAGCTGACGATATTGCCTCTCCTGTTTACCGTCTCATCAATATAAGCCTACAGGAAAGTGTGTGCCCTCAGGCCTGGAGCGAAGAAAAATGACAGTAGAAAATAATAGCAAAGCACCCTTTACTGGCTCAAGCAGCTGACCTGGGCTTGCTGTTGAGCTAGCTGTTGAGCGTAGTTTCCAGTCACAACTTGTGGACTTGTTTACGTGCTGCTATGCGGTTTGTTGCAAACGTTAATTTGCTACCTGCCAACTTTGCGGTTTTTACTTTTCAATTACCATTTTATTTTTTATTCCCTCGCTCAAATTTTTTCATTCAACTTTTTCACCCCGGACGCCTCATCTGGACATGGTTCTACAGGACCTCCACAAGCCGAAGCTAAGTAGTAACATTAACATTATGCCTTCTAATCGCAGTCACTGTGCTCATAATATACAGGAGAACGACCGCTTTATGGTGAGGATAGCCGTGCTGCAAGACCAGCTTCAGATGCAATCGTTAGGCAAGGGTAATTTAAGTGTAGGAAAGGACAAAACAGCGTCTGTGCCACCAATAAATACAGATAGTAGTATAAATCCCCTTGCACAGTTCGCCCACAATTTTCTCATGGCTTCTGGAAGGAAATGCTGTAGGAATGCTCAACCGGTGTCTCTCATTCAGCTGACAGAAACCTTCAACCGGTTCTCCCCATTAAGCAACGAGTCGGAGTCAGAGGCTGTGCCTTCTCTGCTCTCTCCTCCACCCGTTACGGGGTCTGAGACGCCGAAGCCTCCCACCATTAGCTCTGACAAATTGAAAACCCTAGTCATTGGCGACTCCATTACCTGCAGTATTAAACTTCAAACGAATCATCCAGCGATCATACACTGTTTACCAGGGGGCAGGGCTACCGATGTTAAGGCTCATCTGAAGATGGTGCTGGCTAAAGCTAAAACTGGCGAGTGTATAGAGATATTGTTATCCACGTCAGCACCAACGATGTTAGGATGAAACAGTCAGAGGTCACAAAGTGCAACATAGCTTCAGCGTGTAAATCATCTAGAAAAATGTGTCGCTTTCGAGTAATTGTCTCTGGCCCCCTCCCAGTTATGGGGAGTGATGAGCTCTACAGCAGAGTCTCACAACTCAATCGCTGGTTGAAAACTGTTTTCTGCCCCTCCCAAAAGATAGAATTTGTAGATAATTGGCCCTCTTTCTGGGACTCACCTACAAACAGGATAAGTCTGGCCTGCTGAGGAGTGATGGACTCCATCCTAGCTGGAGGGATGCTCTCATCTTATCTATGAACATAAACAGGGCTCTAACTTCTTGCTCCACAATGAGATGCAGGCCAGGCAGCAAGCTGTTAGCCAGTCTGAGAGCTTAGTGGAGTCTGAAACTAGCACTGTCAGTGTAGTCAGCTCAGCTATTCCCATTGAGACCGTGTCTGTGCCTCGATCTAGGTTGGGCAAAACTAAACATGGCGGTATTCGCCTTAGCAATCTCACTGGAATAATTCCAGTCATTATTTAAAGAGATTTTGATATCTCACATCTCAAAATAGGGCTACTTAATGTTTGATCCCTCACTTCCAAGGCAGTTATAGTCAATTAACTAATCACTGATCACAATCTTGATGTGATTGGCCTGACTGAAACATAGCTTAAGCCTGATGAATTTACTGTGTTAAATGAGGCCTCTGCTCCTGGTTACACTAGTGACCATATCCCCTGCGCATCCCACAAAAGCAGAGGTGTTGCTAGGCCTCCTGGGCCATATACAGCGTTCCTCACTGAGTTCCTATCAGATCTTGTAGTCATGGCAGATAATATTCACATTTTTGGCGACTTTAATATTCACATGGAAAAGTCCACAGACCCACTCCAAAAGGCTTTCGGAGCCATCATCATCATCACTTCAGCAGTGATAAATGCATGCAACTTATTTGACGAAAAGATCATGATAATTGGAAAGCAAATGACAGATTCCTCTTTAAATGTGAGTATTTGTCCAAAGCTCAGTTGTTCTGAGTCTGCACAACACTACCAGGACCTATGATCAAGGAAGACACTCAAGTTGTTTAAATCTATATCTCTTGACACACTGATGAAAATAGTCATGTCCTCTAAACCTTCAAGTTGCATACTAGACCCTATTCCAACTAAACTACTGAAAGAGCTGCTTCCTGTGCTTGGCCCTCCTATGTTGAACATAATAAATGACTCCCTATCCACCGGACGTGTACCAAACTCACTAAAAGTGGTCGTAATATAGCCTCTCTTGAAAAAGTCAAACCTTGACCCAGAAAATATAAAAAACTTTCAGCCTATATTGAATCTCCCATTCCTCTCAATAATTTCTGAAAAAGCTGTTGCTCAGAAACTCACTGCCTTCCTGAAGACAAAACAATCTATACGAAACACTTCAGTCTGGTTTTAGACCCCATCATAGCACTGAGACTGCACTCGTGAAGGTAGCAAATTACCTTTTAATGGCGTCATACCAAGGCTCTGCATCTGTCCTTATGCTCCTAGACCTTAGTGCTGCTTTTGATGACATCAATCACCACATTCTTTTGGAGAGATTGGAAACCCAAATTGGTCTACATTGACAAGTTCTGGCCTGGTTTAGATCTTATCTGTCGGAAAGATATCAGTTTGTCTCTGTGGATGGTTTGTCCTCTGACAAATCAACTGTAGATTTCGGTGTTCCTCAAGGTTCTGGTTTAGGACCACTATTGTTTTCACTATATATTTTACCTCTTGGTGATGTCATTCTGAAACATAATGATAACTTTCACTGCTATGCAGATGATACACAGCTGTACATTCTGATTAAACATGTTGAAGCCCCAAAAACTGCCCTCCCTGGAAGCTTGTGTTTCGGACATAAGGAAGTGGATGGCAACAATATTTTTAATTTTAAACTCTGACAAAACAGAGATGCCAGTTACAGGTCCTAAGAAACAAAGAGATCTTCTGTTGGATCTGACAATTAATCTTGATGGTTGTACAGTTGTCTCAAATAAAACTGTGAAGGACCTCGGCATTACTCTGGACCCTGATCTCTCTTTTTACGAACATGCAGTATCAAGACTGTTTCAAGGACAGCTTTTTTCCATCTATGTAACATTGCAAAAATCGGAAACTTTCTGTCCAGAAATGTTGCAGAAAAATGTATCCATGCTTTTGTCACTTCTAGATTAGACTACTGCAATGCTCTACTTTCCAGCTACCCGGATAAAGCACTAAATAAACTTCAGTTAGTGCTAAACACTGCTGCTATAATCTTGACTAGAACCAAAACATTTGATCATATCTGCCTATCCATGTGAAAGATGCAAACTCGGTCTCAACCTTTAAGTCTTTATTGAAGAGTCATCTCTTCAGTAGGTCATATAATTGAGTGTAGTCTGGCCCAGGAGTGGGAAGTGAACGGAAAGGCACTGGAACAACGAACCGCCATGCTGTCTTTGCCTGTCCAGATTCCCTCTCTCCACTTGGATTCTCTGCCTCTAACCCTATTACAGGGGCTGAGTCACTGGCTTGCTGGTGCTCTTCCATACTGTCCCTAGGAGGGGTGCATCACTTGAGTGGAGTGAGTCACTGACATGATCTTCCAGTCTGGGTTGGCGCACCCCTTGGGTTTGTGCCGTGTGGTAGATCTTCGTGGGCTATACTTGGCCTTGTCTCAGGGTAGTAAGTTGATGTTTGGAAGATATCCCTCTAGTGGTGTGGGGACCGTGCTTTGGCAAAGTGTGTGGGGTTATATCCTGCCTGGTTGGCCCTGTCCGGGGGTGTAAATAAATACATTTGTTTTCAAGCTTTAGTAAACCTTTGAAAAAAATAGTGTTTGACCAGATTCAATGTTATTGCACAGTAAACAAATTAACAACATATTTTCAGCACGCTTACAGGGAAGGGCATTCAACATGTACAGCACTAACTTCCGGCGCTGACAGAGATGGCCGCCTTGCTTCGCGTTCCTGGGAAACTATGCAGTTTTTTTTTTTTTACGTGTTAATTCTTACATTGGTACCCCAGGTCATCTTAGGTTTCATTACATACAGTCGGGAAGAACTACTGAATATAAGAGCAACGTCAACTCACCATCAGTACGACCAGGAATATGACTTTCCCGAAGCGGATCCTGTGTTCTGCCTTTCACCCAGGACAACGGAATGGATCCCAGCCTGCGACCCAAAACAAAGACGCCGTAAAAGAGGGAAACGAAGCGGTCTTCTGGTCAGGCTCCGGAGACGGGCACATCGCGCACCACTCCCTAGCATACTTCTCGCCAATGTCCAGTCTCTGGACAACAAGGTTGATGAAATCCGAGCAAGGGTAGCATTCCAGAGGGACATCAGAGACTGTAACGTTCTTTGCTTCACGGAAACATGGCTAACTCGAGAGACGCTAACGGAATCGGTGCAGCCAGCTGGTTTCTCCACGCAATGCACCGACAGAAACAAACATCTTTCTGGTAAGAAGAGGGGCGGGGGCGTATGCCTTATGGTTAATGAGACGTGGTGTGGTCACAACAACATACAGGAACTCAAGTCCTTCTGTTCACCTGATTTAGAATTCCTCACAATCAAATGTCGACCGCATTATCTACCAAGGGAATTCTCTTCGATTATAATCACAGCCGTATATATTCCCCCCCAAGCAGACACATCGATGGCTCTGAACAAACTTTATTTGACTCTTTGCAAACTGGAAACCACATATCCTGAGGGTGCATTCATTGTAGCTGGGGATTTTAACAAGGCTAATCTGAAAACAAGACTCCCTAAATTGTATCAGCATATCGATTGCGCAACCAGGGCTGGTAAAACCTTGGATCATTGCTATTCTAACTTCCGCGACGCATATAAGGCCCTCCCCCACCCTCCTTTTGGGAAAGCTGACCACGACTACATTTTGTTGCTCCCTGCCTACAGACAGAAGCTGAAACAAGAAGCTTCCGCGCTGAGGTCTGTTCAACGCTGGTCCGACCAATCTGACTCCACGCTCCAAGACTGCTTCCATCACGTGGACTGGGATATGTTCCGCATTGCGGCGAACAACAACATTGACGAATACGCTGATTCGGTGTGCGAGTTCATTAGAACGTGCATTGAAGATGTCGTTCCCATAGCAACGATTAAAACATTCCCAAACCACTAACCGTGGATTGATGGCAGCATTCGCGTGAAACTGAAAGTGCAATCCACTGCTTTTAATCAGGGCAAGGTGACCGGAAAAATGACCGAATACAAACAGTGTATATACAGTGTATATACTATTCCCTCCGCAAGGCAATCAAACAAGTTAAGTGTCAGTATAGAGACAAAGTACAGTCGCAATTCAACGGCTCAGACACAAGAGGTATGTGGCAGGGTCTACAGTCTATCACGGATTACAAAAAGAAAACCAGCCCCGTCACGGACCAGGATGTCTTGCTCCAAGGCAGACTAAATCAATTTTTTTGCCCGCTTTGAAGACAATACATTGCCCCTGACACGGCCCGCAACCAAAACATGCAGACTCTCCTTCACTGCAGTTGACGTGAGTAAAACATTTAAGCGTGTTAACCCTCGCAAGGCTGCAGGCCCAGACGGCATCCCCAGCCGCACCCTCAGAGCATGCGCAGACCAGCTGGCTGGTGTGTTTACGGACATATTCAATCAATCCTTATCCCAGTCTGCTGTTCCCACATGCTTCAAGAGGGCCACCATCATTCCTGTTCCCAAGAAAGCTAAGGTAACTGAGCTAAACGACTACCGCCCCGTAGCACTCACTTCCGTCATCATGAAGTGCTTTGAGAGACTAGTCATGGACCATATCACCTCCACCCTACCTGACACCCTAGACCCACTCCAATTTGCTTACCGCCCAAATAGGTCCACAGACGATGCAATCTCAACCACACTGCACACTGCCCTAACCCATCTGGACAAGAGGAATACCTATGTGAGAATGCTGTTCATCGACTACAGCTCGGCATTCAACACCATAGTACCCTCCAAGCTCGTCATCAAGCTCGAGACCCTGGGTCTCGACCCCGCCCTGTGCAACTGGTTACTGGACTTCCTGACGGGCCGCCCCCAGGTGGTGAGGGTAGGTAACAACATCTCCACCCCGCTGATCCTCAACACTGGGGCCCCACAAGGGTGTGTTCTGAGCCCTCTCCTGTACTCCCTGTTCACCCACGACTGCGTGGCCATGCATGCCTCCAACTCAATCATCAAGTTTGCGGACGACACTACAGTGGTAGGCTTGATTACCAACAACGACGAGACGGCCTACAGGGAGGAGGTGAGGGCCCTTGGAGTGTGGTGTCAGGAAAATAACCTCACACTCAACGTCAACAAAACTAAGGAGATGATTGTGGACTTCAGGAAACAGCAGAGGGAGCACCCCCCATCCAAAACGATGGGACAGTAGTGGAGAGGGTAGTAAGTTTTAAGTTCCTCGGCGTACACATCACAGACAAACTGAATTGGTCCACCCACACATACAGCATCGTGAAGAAGGCGCAACAGCGCCTCTTCAATCTCAGGAGGCTGAAGAAATCCTGCTTGTCACCAAAAACATACTTCTACAGATGCACAATCGAGAGCATCCTGTCGGGTTGTATCACCGCCTGGTACGGCAACTGCTCCGCCCACAACCATAAGGCTCTCCAGAGGGTAGTGAGGTCTGCACAATGCATCACCGGGGGCAAACTACCTGCCCTCCAGGACACCTACACCACCCGATGTTACAGGAAGGCCATAAAGATCATCAAGGACATCAACCACCCGAGCCACTGCCTGTTCACCCCGCTATCATCCAGAAGGCGAGGTCAGTACAGGTGCATCAAAGCTGGGACCGAGAGACTGAAAAACAGCTTCTATCTCAAGGCCATCAGACTGTTAAACAGCCACCACTAACATTGAGTGGCTGCTGCCAACACACTGACTCAACTCCAGCCACTTTAATAATGGGAATTGATGGAAATTGATGTAAAATATATCACTAGCCTTTTTAAACAATGCCACTTAATATAATGTTTACATACCCTACATTATTCATCTCATATGTATATACTGTACTCTATCATCTACTGCATCTTTATGTAATACATGTATCACTAGCCACTTTAAACTATGACACTTTGTTTACATACCCTACATTACTCTTCTCATATGTATATACTGTACTCGATACCATCTACTGCATCTTGCCTGTGCCGTTCTGTACCATCACGCATTCATATATCTTTATGGACATATTCATTATCCCTTTACACTTGTGTGTATAAGGTAGTTGTTTTGGAATTGTTAGGTTTGATTACTCGTTGGTTATTACTGCATTGTCGGAACTAGAAGCACAAGCATTTCGCTACACTCGCATTAACATCTGCTAACCATGTGTATGTGACAAATAAATTTGATTTGATTTGATTGGCTGAGCTAAATGTATAATAAAAATACTGTGGAAGCTGTTTTGTTAGAATTCAGTGTGGCTTTTGACATTATCGATCATAATCTCCTGCTGGAAAAATATATTTGTTATGGATTTACATCCTCTGCTATATTTTGGATGAAGAGTTACCTGTAAGGGATCACAGAGGGTGTTCTTTTATGGAAGCCTCTCTAACATAATCCAAGTAGAGTCAGGCATTCCCCCAAGCAGCTGTGTAGGCCCCTAACTTTTTAAAATCTTTACTAATGACCTACTACTGGCTCCGAGTAAAGCCTGTGTGTCTATGTATGCTGATAACTCAACACTATATATGTCAGATAACACAGCAACTGAAATCACTGCAACACTTAACACAAAGAGCTGCAGTCTATTTCAGAATGGGTGGCAAGAAATAAGTTAGTCCTAAGTATTTTATATTTTGGACAACTCATTCACTAAACCCTAAACCTCAACTAAATCTTGTAATGAATCATCTGGAAATTGAGCAAGTTAAGGAAACTAACCTGTTTGGAGTAACCCTGGATTGTAAACTGTCATGGTCAAAACATATAGATCAAACAGTAGCTAAGTTGGGGAGAAGTCTGTCCATAATAAAGTGTTACTCTGCCTTCGTAGCCCTTTCCTGCTGTCAATGACTAAAATCTCGTTGGCCATATAGGTGTAATGTTATGAATATTTGTCATAATTTCATAAATAAAATTTCATAAATAAAAAATCAATTTTTTTCTATGTCAAACAGCTTTTTTATATTTCAGTTTTCTGTGATGTATGTAAAGTGTAATATTGGAATGCACCCTCAAAATTGAATACATTTCCACACTATATCTGACATGCTACAGGTCTCTTCTTTTTTTGTTGTTGTTGCTGATAACCATGTGTGTGATGTGTATACTTTGTTTCAAAGTAGATTTGTTTAAGATTACCAGAATCACTCTGTGTGACCGTGATTTAGCTCACTACAGTAAAAACAACGCCATTAAGAAGACAGTTTTGTCTTACCTGGACTAATGTCCAGTCGTGTGGTCAGGTGCCACAATGTACACGGAGAGCTAACATTAATAATATGCATGTCAATATCTCCTGGCTCAAAGTAACTACTCGTATGTGTGAGAGGTATTGAATGCTGAATGCACGAGCTGTCAGTTTAATAAACTACTAGCACACAGCTCTGACACCCATGCATACCTCTCAAGACATTCCACCAGAGGTCTCTTCACAGTACCCAAGTCCAGAACAGACTATGGTCAGCAAACAGTACTACATAGAGCCATGACTACATGGAACTTTATTCCACATCAAGTTACTCATGCAAGCAGTAAAATCAGATTTGAAAGAAAACAGACACAGATATAACTTATGGAACAGCTGGTACTGTGAAGAGACACATACACAGGCGCAGACACACGCATACACACACATGATAACATACACACTATACACACAAGTACACATGGATTTTGTGTTGTAGATATGTTGGCAAAATTCTCAATAGAATGCAACTGTTCAAAAAAGGAAATTAAAGGCTGCCATCTCAAGAAAAAGGTATCAGTATAACCTCCCAAAATGTATTTTAAAAAATTCTAAGTGTAGAAAAGACATTAGATCCTTCATCTAGGCTGATACAGTGGGAGGTTTGCAGGATTTCATATTAAGCAAGATCTGCCAACGGCTATGAGGGTAACAATTGCTACAACGTCTGCTTTAATTTTAGTCAGACTAGGCAACAAAGATGGACCTCCTAAAGCTATCAAAGTACAAGGCTGCAGGTCAAGATCTAGAATTTTAGAGAGATTATGAAAAAAGGATGACCAATACTCAGAGAGCTTAGAACATGGATAAAACATATGAGTGTGGTTTGAACATCTACCACGTGTCATTTGTGTCTGGGAGGAATTGACAACGTTTTTCTTTGGTGTAGTGAATTCTGTGTACAAGATCTTAAACTGAATTAAACTTAACCTAGCACATGAGGATGTGGAGTTACCCCTAATAAGGGCCTCCTCCCACCAGTCATCTGTAAGGTCATCCACGGCAGGGACAAATCATTTTGCAACGTCTTGGGAGGTAGTTGAGGAAAGGTGAGAAAATGAGAGCGAACAAAGTTACGGGCCTGAAAATAGCAGGAAATATTAGAATGAGCCAGATTACATTTAGCTATGAGATCATTAAAACTGGCAAACTCCCCATCTAATAAAAAAATATTTGAAACATACCTAACCTCTCTCTCGCCACAAAACAAAAGCCTGGTTGAGTTTGGAGGGTAAAAATAGGTGGTTGTTAGAAAATTGGGCTTAGACGAGAAGGGGCAGAAAGTCTAAAATGTTGACGAAATTGTCTCCAAATCTTCAAAGTAGAGAGCACAATGGGGTTTACAGTATACTTTGAAGGACACAAGGAGAGTGGGGCACAAGTAAGAGCAGAAATAGAGGATGATTGGCGGGATATGTGCTTCTAATGAGCACCAGAGCATTACACCAGACCATAATACAGCAGTACATTTGGAAGTGCCAATCCTCCATCTTATCTCCTTCTTTAAAGTATTGCTCTACGTATCCTAGGTGATTGTGATTTGCCTGCCCAGATAAAATGACTGATGAGCCTATCCAACTTGGTAAAACAAAAAGGATTGCGGCAGAAAGATCAGAAGACATTGAAAAAGGTATATATATATCCACATTTAAGTTATCTAAAAAAGTGGCCCATAGTCGTATTATCTGATGGGGGTTCGGATTTGTAGAGGTTAGAATAAAATGACACAAAAGTTTGATTAATATTAGACTAATCACTTGTAAGATTACGGGAAGAGTCAAATACCTGAGAGATAAGGTGGTTTGGCCTTGTCACCATATTCATAGTACGTCCTCGTTGTTCATTGCAACAGAAACTCTGCTTTATCAGTGGAAAACAGATTAAATTGAGTTAAATTTCAGCTTCTCTTTATGTAATTCAGGGGATGGTGAAGTTGAATATTGGCGGTCTACTCTTACCTGGATTGAGTCCACCAGTTCTTGACGTTTCAGTTTAGTTTGACATAATGAGCAATGTAAGAAATTATTTGAAAGTCTCCCAAATAAGAGAGGGGGAGGTATTGTCATTTTTATTTATCTATGTTGGTTGAAATAAAGTCACAGAATTCGTTGTGACAATAGGTGTTAAATCTCCAATTCTACTATTTTTGCATTCAGAGTAAATGCTAATGTGGGGGGAATGGTCCGAAATTACCATAACACAATATTCTGTAGTTTTAACTGAGGGGAGAAGGGGTCTATCTAAAAAAAAAAGTAGTAGTCTATGTGTGAGTAGGCATGATGAACAAGAAAAAAGTAGGAGAATTCCTTTGTGACCGGGTGGAAGAAGCGCCATGGATCGACACAACCCGTTTGGGACATGAATGTAGAAAGAGCTTTTGACATCCCGGAAAGAGTAAGTGTTCTGGGATTAGACTGGTCGAGTCTTGGTTTAATAACACAGTTAAAGTCCCGCTGAAGATGAGGCGGTGGGTGTCAAGATTAGGGAGAGAGGCTAAAAAAGATATCATAAATCTAGTGTCATCCCAGTTAGGGGCGTAAACATTCGCAAGTGCTACAGGGGTCTGGAAAAGGGTGCCACTAACTATTGCATAAACGTCCTCCAGGATCTAAAATGAACTGGTGAAAACTATACTTGTTTGTGAATCACTACTGTTGTTCCCCTGGCTTTTCCATTACAATTAGAATGAAAACCTGTCCAACCCATGCTCTTTGCGATCTAGTATGGTCGTTAGCACGTACTGTAGGTGCGTTTCTTGAAGAAATGCGAAATCAGTATTTAGGCTCTACAGATGTGAAAGTACTCTGGCGCCCTTAATTTGTCACAACCGCGAATGTTCCATGTCGCCAGTCTGACTGGAAGCCCCAAAATACCATCCTGTCTTGTTGTTGCACAATACATGAATACTTATAAAAGGAGAAGTCAAATGAAGAAGTAAGAGGAAAAGAGAGATTGGGCGCAACGAGTGCGCTGAGAGTCGGGAAGCAAGTTCAGGGAGCGAGTGTTTTAATAAATGAAATCAACTAAATACAAAACAAGAAACACAGACATGACACTGGAACAGAATCAATAACGCCTGGGGGAAGGAACCGAAGGGAATGACATATATATCAAATAAAAAATGTATTTGTCACATGCAACAACAACCTTACAGTGAAATGCTTACTTGCAAGCCCTTAACCAACGATGCAGTTTTAAGAAAATAACAACAAAACAATGTTGCAGAAAAAAACAAGAGATAAGAAAAGCAAATAATGAAAGAGCAGCATTGAATAACAATAGCAGGGCTTTATACGGGGAAGGTAATCAGAGAGGTGATGGAGTCCAGGTGAGTCGGATGATGCACAGGTGCGCGTAACGATGGTGACATGTGTGCGCCATAGCGAGCAGCCTGGTGACCTAGAGAGGGAGAGGGAGCACACGTGACATTGAGAGAGGATCAGCATGAAGAAAAAGAACATCTTAATAAAATATCAAATCCCTTAGAGAAACAGACACAGAGCACACGAGTCTTTTGATAATGCCGACATAACCCCAACCCCCCCCAACATACTCAAAAATGTAATACAAGTGATAGTACAATACCATTCAAAGAAAACAAAAGGAAACGAGACGAGCAGCAGGAATTCTCTCTTACTCAGCATCAGTTTATTACCATAAACATGTGCAGGGTAATAAACGGATCTAGGAAAGAAGTTACATACACCCTTGAAATTAAAAAATAAAATATGGCAGTAGGCAAGTGTACATTTTGGGTTTCGGTCACACTTTAAACAAAGAGCATAAACCTTCAGCTTCAGTTATTTAAAAATGTTAACAGCGATCTGTCATTTCAATGGATGTAATATGAATGTAGTCCACAGGCCTGAGTAATGAAAAACGTTTGAAATTAACCAGCAGGCAATGAAAGGGGTTAGCCCCTGTCTTGGTAAATTGTTACAGACGTCCTTAGGGGGCTCTATCAGTGACCAACATCACCAATTAAGGCCAATGTAAACCACGGTAGTTCAGAATGTCCATACAAAAAGGAGAATAAATAAATGGTATACATCAAGCAGACCCCCAATGAAAAATATATGTATATATATACACATATAGGAGGCTGTATCGATATATATGTATACAGTTAAATTCGGAAGTTTACTTACACCTTAGCCAAATACATTTAAACTCAGTTTTTCACAATTCCTGACATTTAATCCTACTAAAAATTCCCTGTCTTAGGTCAGTTAGGATCACCACTTTATATTTAGAATCTGAAATATCAGGAATAATAGTAGAAAGAATTATTTATTTCAGCGTTTATTTCTTTCATCACATTTCCAGTGGGTCAGAAGTTTACATACAATCAATTAGGATTTGGTAGCATTGACTTTAAATTGTTTAACTTGGGTCAAATGTTTCGGGTAGCCTTCCACAAGCTTCCCACAATAAGTTGGGTGAATTTTGGACCAATCCTCCTGACAGAGCTGGTGTAACTGAGTCAGGTTTCTAGGCCTCCTTGCTCACACATGCTTTTTCAGTTCTGCCCACAAATCTTCTATAGTAATGAGGTAAGGGCTTTGTGATGCCACTCCAATACTTTGACTTTGTTGTTCTTAAGCCATTATGCCACAACTTTGGAAGTCTGATTGGGGTGATGGTCCATTTGGAAGACGCATTTGCTACCAAGCTTTAACTTGGTGAGGTCTTGAGATGTTGCTTCAATATATGCACATAATTTTTCATCCTCATGATGCCATCTATTTTGTGAAGTGCACCAATCCCTCCAGCAGCAAAGCACCCTCACAACATGATGCTGCCACCCCCGTTCTTCACAGTTGTGATGGTGTTCTTCAGCTTGCAAGCTTCTCCCTTTTTCCTCCAAACATAACGATGGTCATTATGGCCAAACAGTTATATTTTTGTTTCATCAGAACAGATGAAAGTATGATCTTTGTCCCCATCTGCAGTTGTAAACCATAGTCAGTTTTTTTATGGTGTGTTTGTGGCAGTGGCTTCTTCCTTGCTGAGCGGCCTTTCAGGTTATGTCGATATAGGACTCGTTTTACTGTGGATATAGATACATTTGTACCTGTTTCCTCCAGTATCTTCACAAGGTCCTTTGCTGTTGTTCTGAGATTGATTTGCACTTTTTGCACCTAAGAATGCATCTCCTTCCTGAGCGGTAATATGGCTGCGTGGTCCCATGGTGTTTATACTTGCGTACTGTTGTTTGTACAGATGAACGTGGTACCTTCAGGTGTTTGGAAATTGTTTAAAGGCACAGTCAACTTAGTGTATGTAAACTTCTGACCAACTGGAATTGTGATACAGTGAATATAAGTGAAATAATCTGTCTGTAAACAGTTGTTGGAAAAATGACTGATGTCATGCACAAAGTAGATGTCCTTAACCAACTTGCCAAAACTATAGTTTGTTAAGAAGAAATTTATGGAGTGGTTGAAAAACGAGTTTTAATGACTCCAACCTAAAGTGTATGTAAACATCCGACTTCAACTGTTTATATATATCAGCAAAGTGTGTCATTGTCAACAACACAAACTAGTCATGTGCTGCCTCAAACATACCTACTGTAGCCAGCAAGATTTAAAATAGGATTAATTCACTAGAAATGCATGTAGCCCAGTGTCCACACGGTCGCTAGGACTAACGTTACTCACATAATTACAGGCAGGTCAAAAATCATCCCAATCCAGGCATTCAATATACTGTTGAAGTCAGAAGTTTACATACACTTAGGTTGGAGTCATTAAAACTCGCTTTTCAACCACTCCATAAGGACGAGCTCCTTTTCTTTGTATCGATGGAACCACGCTATGATGGAATGGCCGCCTGGCTGAGATTTTGGTGGGCTCTATCGAGTTCAGGAAGATTGGGAAAAGCCTCATCGCCCAAATCCTCCTTGAACAGCTCCGCCATGAACAGGGTTGGAGATCCTGTCTCAGATCCCTCTTGGCAGTCCAATCACGTGGAAATTCTGGCATTTTGAACATGAAATCAAGTCTTCCACTTGTAGCTGCAGCGACTTGTTGGCGGCGGCCACATTGTAAATTCTGGTTTCCAGCGTTGTGCGTTGGTTGCTGTGGCCCGACAGCCCGATCTCAACTTCAGGCCGGTGTGGTAGTGTGAGACGCCATAGAAGTACAGATGGTTCTCATGGTTGCCTGAATGGAAGCCAGAGCAGCCGCCAGTGAGTTATTCAGCAATTCGGTGAGTTCTTCTGCCAAACATTCACGTGATTTGTTATCGCCCGAATTGGCTTTTGAAGCCTTCAATGAAGGTGGCATGGGAGCCATTTTAGCTGAAGTTGGTTTGGTTGAGTTTTAAAAAATTTCCGTCGATATTCCAAAGCGTGTGACTGGTAATATAAATTAATTGTGCAAATGTTTATTTTTTTACTTTAGTTTATGTAGTAAATATTTTCTTAACTCTATTTCTTGAACTGCATTGTTGGTTACGGGCTTGTAAGTAATGTCACGTCCTGACCTTAGTTCCTTTTGTATGTCTCTGTTTTAGGTTGGTCAGGGCGTGAGTTGGGGTGGGCATTCTATGTTTTGTGTTCTATGTTTTCTGTCGTGTGTCTGCACCAGCCAGAACTGTTTCGGTCATTCTCTTTGTTATTTTGTTATTTCTTGTTCATTTAATAAATATGGACACATACCAAGCTGCACCTTGGTCCTCTCCTTCCAACAGCCGTTACAAGTAAGCGTTTCACGGTAAGGCTATATTCGCCGCATGTGACAAATACATTTTTATTTTATTTTATTTCAATGTCACTATCTTCATGGTGATGTATCCTGAGTAGGTTCACAAATGTAATATCCTCCTTTGCATGTGTTGGTGTTATTCTACACACTGGCTATTATTTTAATGAGCTACACCCCCAAACACGACCACATTTGGAAAAAATAAATAAAAAATGTGTATGTGCCTTAATTTAAAAAATATATAGACTCTTACCTTTCATTTGACACCAAATTTGATGTGCTCCTATGAACTTCACATGTTAAGGGGCCTTTCCATGGAAATGCCTGTAACCATATCATCAGACCACGGCCTTAAGAATAATCATGACCTAGCCTGCAACCTATATGACCCTCTGCCTGAGCTCATTACATTAAGGACCATGCAAAACTTGTTCTACGTGGTTTGTGTTTATTCTTTCCTTCGGGATAATATAAGTGCAAAGCACTCTTTTGCTTCAAGTGATCCTTAAAATGCTTTGAAAAAAAAGAACAAGCTTAAGGGTCAACTCAAATGGGGAGAATCAAAAAGGCATTAAGTTGTGTTCATTTTGCTAGAGTCCAGGGGAGGATGAACTGATATGGTCTGCAGTGTGTGTGTGTGTGTGTGTGTGTGTGTGTGTGTGTGTGTGTGTGTGTGTGGCCCTTGCCTCGGGTGAGTAGCCAGCTACTCTAGTTAGACATGCCAGGCATCTAAGACTTTTTCTGTTCAGCTGGGATGGGGGAACCCTCAAAGTTACTCTGGGGATAAGGAATTCATCAGGGTGAGAGAGAGGAGCTGTAGAAGGAAACAGCTAACACAAATGTATTCAGTTATTTTCTGATATCAAGAGAGAGAGAGAGAGGGTCAGGAGTGGATGGGGATGACATGAAAGAGAGAGGGGGAGAGAAAAAGGGAAAGATAAACGGAGAGAGAAAGGTCCCTTGATTTTCCAGCAAAAAGCGAGGGAAGGAAAAACTAAATAATGTGAGGTAGTATTACACTTGATGTGTTGCTCTTTCCCGCTCTGCTCGTGACCTGAACCATGATGGATGCTCAAGTGGACCATAGGGGAATCTACATACAGTGTTTCCTTTATGCACTTGCCTTTGTTTGTACTGAGCACCTCTTTGTGGATACTTGAGGTGGCACTAAGATGGAATTGTACAGAGATCGTGCAGAACCGAAGATGTCATACACTAAATGAGGTATAGGTTGAAAATTAGAGATTCAAGATTACACATTACTCAAACGTGGAGAGTCAGAGAGAATTACTGTGATTGGTGTTATCTAATTTTAGAATCTTCTCCTGGATGTACAGAATATTGTTACTTAGCAGAATGATTCAAGTGCTGCCTCGAACACCCTCATAGCAACATTATTTACTTACTCCCCTCCAAAATATGTACTTAGGGTTAAGATGAGTCTTATTTTAATTGAATTTAGTATTTACTTTTTTGTGCCTTAATGTGTGGCCTTCAGGAGAAAAAAAGAAACTAGCTATAAATCAGCCTAGGTAGTGATTAGACATTATGGGCTTGTTTCTCAGACACAGACCAAGCATCCAGTTCTTGAAGCGCTTTCAATGGACATTCTCTTTTGAATTCTTATAACAAATCTATGACACTCTACTATAGCACGCGTTTGTGTTGAATTTTTGTTAGAGGAAAACAAACCAGAACAGGAAATAAACCTTGACACGATGTGGATCCAAATCAGATTGAAACTCAAATGTAATATCTGCCTCCATCTAGCCTCCATCTAGCACCCTTTAAAGAAAAAGTTAAAACACTCCAAAACCTTCTGCGGTCCACATGAACTATGCCTGGGCGGATAGATGGGGTAGCACTTAACTAGCTCAGCGAGGTTGCTTTTGGAAATTCTGCAGTCGTGTGAACTTTACTGAATAGTCTTTTATATGGACTCCAAATGGGTGCTTTATGCGTACTTTGGTTAGACCCTGTAATTGTGCAATCCCAGCTAAACTCCTCCAAGAAGATCCCATTCCCAAGTCTGCAAGGCAATGAATGAATGGCATGCAGCTTGTCTGCCTGTTCCATACGGTCATTGGTTTGTTCCAGTACAGTGCCATCTGCTGGTTGTAAATTAGCAGGGAACTTCAAGGAGCATAAGAGGACTATTTACTCACCACAAACGGGATGGATTAATATGGCCTCGTTCTCTATACAATTTACACAGTAAACTCTGCCATACGTCACAGAATTACTCTACTCCAAGTAAAATGTTCAGAATAAGGGGGACATTTTCAATAAACATGAGAATATGGTGCGTGATTGAACAAGGTAAACGACCGTGATCATTTCTCGTCGAGTTGAGCTTCAACCAAAAGACATCAGGTGCTGTCACGGGGTTGCGCTGTGTGAAAGTGGCAATATAATGTATCGGTTTAGAGAGGATAAAATACATTTTGCCTGACCTTTCTGCTTCACTACCCCGAAGGATACAAGATAAATTGCCAGAATGCATGTCCAACCGAGTGAGGCAACGTTTTCTGTGACCATGGCACACTGTTGTGACTCTGTAGATGAAATAGCCCGTAACATGAACAACATAGAAATGGTAATTTTACAATGTTTACAACGTGTGTGTATAATGCAAATCATTGATGTTGATTATGTGGTTTAATTCATTTCAAGGACAGTTAACTAAGGCATTTTCAAATGACCCATACACTGAAGCTCGTCGAACTTCTCAAATGACACGACTCATTACCCTGTTTTAATTGGTTTGACTAGTTTTGCTGCCCTCTTCTGGCTATATGAGTTCATCAACAGACTGAGCATGATCCTCAAGGACGGGGGTTGTGTGTGTAGCTACTCCTAGTAATAAAAGTGGCCCTATACATTTTTAAAGCATACAACCCTACTAAGAATGGAACTTTTGGCCCAACATTTCTTCACAGCTCCAGCAAAAGGAAGGTTGGCGAAGTCATGGAGAAGGACGAGTGAGGAAAGAGATGAAGAAAGCGGGAACCAACTTGAATGATGTCAAGGAAACCGGCCAGACCAGTGTTTTCTGGTGCCCTTTGCTCCACTAGGAATAAGTCAAGTAGGCAAAGTGAAGTCCAGAAATGGGTCACAGACATACTTGGTTCAGCAATGAACATGTTAATGGGAAATGTCATAATAGGCCTAGGCCTCAATGGTAGGCCTGCCTACACCCATGTTAAGAGAATGCGTCTTTGTTAGGCCATTTCAGGAGAACCACATCGTATTCTCCCTCGGAGAACACCAAAGCATTTGATCTGCGGTTATGTGTTGTGTGTTGTGAGTCACATCCGTCCTCCATCCTTCCAATCCCCTGTGTGTCTCGCCTTACCTTTCTATTAATGACAGTGACGTGACGCCTTCCATCCTGGATTACCATGTCGCACACAGTGGTTCTCCCACTGCGCCCGGTAATGAGCAGGGATGTTGGAATGGAAGCGTGGGCAGATTACTTTTCGCCAGAGTTTATTAGAGTGAGAACGGGTTTGAACGTGCCTTCCTTATTAAAGATTATAATTGGCAGAGGAAGGGAGGTTGGAGGTGGCCAGTTGGCTGTTAAATGTTGTATGGTTGTATGGACATAAAACGGAATGCAAGGTACATTTACACCGAGTGTACAAAACGTTAAGAACAACTGCTCTTTCCACGACATAGACTGACCTGAAAGGGGGGCAACTCAGTATCTAGAAGGTGTTCCTAATGTTTTGTATAATCAGTGTATATGCTTGATTTCTCAACCTGTCCGGCTTGTAGGTCTACCCGTGTATGGCCCTTTCACCAGTGTGCAATTTCACAGTAAACAATTAAAGGGAGTCATGTCAAGCTGGCCAGTTTAGGAGAGACTGCTATTCATGGTTTAGTTTTGCTGAGTGAGGAACTGTAGGGTGTCAATTGAATGTCCCCTGTTGGACTACAAAACTCACCTTTCAGCCACTTCAGAAAGTATAGACACCCCTTGACTTTTTTCACACTTTGTGTTACATTGTTTCATTGTCATTTTTTGTCAATGACATTTGTAAAAAATAAAACAAAAAACACTAATATATCTTTATTACATAAGTATTCAAACCCATGAGTCAATAAATGTTAGAATCACCTTTGGCAGTGAATACAGCTGTGAGTCTTTCTGGTTAAGTCTAAAAAGCTTTCCACAACTGGATTGTGCAACATTTGCCCATTATTATTTTCAAAATTCTTCAAGCTCTGTCAAATTGGTTGTTGATCATTGCTAGAAGACAATTTTCAGGTATTTTCATAGATTCTCAAGCATATTAAAATCAACTGTAACTCATCCAGTCAGGAACATTCAGTCTTCTTGGTAAGCAACTCCTGTGTGGATTTGGCCTTGCGTTTTAGGTTTTGTCATGCTGAATGTCCTGCTGAAAGGTGAATTAATCTGCCAACGTCTGGTGGAAAGCAGAGGTAACCAAGATTTTCCTCTAAGATTTTGCCTGTGCGCAGCTCAGTTCCATTTCTTTTTTATCCTGAAAATGTCTCCCGTCCTTAACGATTACAAGCATACCCATAACATGATGCAGCTATCAGGTATGAAGGGAAGACCCAGATGCAGACCACGTCGAATAAACAATAGTTTAATGTTCCAACAGGGGCAGGCAGAAGACAAGTTAATTTTTATTTTATTTAACTAGGCAAGTCAGTTAAGAACAAATTCTTATTTTCAATGACGGCCTAGGAACAGTGAGTTATTAACTGCCTTGTTCAGGGGCAGAACAACAGAATTGTACTTTGTCAGCTCGGGGATTTGAACTTGCAACCATTCGGTTACTAGCCCAACACTCTAACCACTATGCTATCCTGCCGTTAAGACAGTCAGAAAACCAGAGGCCGGGCAACGCTACTGGACGACAGGTAGACTCAGGGTCTGGGTAAGGCAGAGGTCGGTAATCCAGAGGGGGCTAGCAGTACAGGTCAGCAGGCTCAGGGACAGGCAGAGTGGTCAGACAGGAAGGCTCAGAGTCAGGACAGGCAAAGGTCAAAACTAGGAGGGCAAGAAAGAGAGACTAGAAAAAGCAGAAGGCGAGCCACAAAACGCTGGTTGACTCGAGCAAACAAGACAAACTAGCAACAGACCAACAGAGAACAAAGGTATAAATACACAGGGGATAATGGGGGAAGATAGGTGACACCTGGAGGTGGGTGGAGACAATCACAAAGACAGGTGAAACAGATCTGGATGTGACAGCAGCCACCACTGTGCTTGAAAATATGGAGAGTGGTACTCAGTAATGCGTTGTATTGGCTTTGCCCCAAACATAACACTTTGTAGTCAGGACAAAAATGTAAGTGCATTGCCACAGTTTTTGCAGTATTACTTTAGTGCCTTGTTGCAAACGGGATGGATGTTTTGGAGTATTTTTTATTCTGTACAAGCTTCCTTCTTTTCACTTTGTCAATTATGTTAGCATTGTGAAGTACCTACGTGTTATTGATCCATCCTCACATTTCTCCCATCACAGCCATTATTATCTGTAACTCTTTGAAAGTCACTATTGGCCTCGTGGTGAAATCGCTGAGTGGTTTCCTTTCTCTCCGGCATCGGAGTAAGGAAGGACGCCTGTATCTTTGTAGTGACTGGGTGTATTTATACACCATCCAAAGTGTAATTAATAACTTCAGCATGCTCAAAGGAATATTACATTTCTGCTTTTTTTTTTTACCCATCTACCTATAGGTGACCTACTTTGTAGCCATTGGAACACCTCCCTGGTCTTTGTGGTTAAATCTGTGTTTGAAATGTACTACTCGACTGAGGGACCTTATAGATAATTGTATGTGTGGGGTACAGAGATGAGGTAGTCATGTTAAACACTATTGTTTCACACAGAGTGAGTCAATAGAACTTATGTTGTGACATGTTAAGCACATTTTTACTCCTGAATTTATTTAGGCTTGCCAAAACAAAGAGGTTGAATACTACTGAAGACATTTCAGCTTTTCATTTTTAATACATTTGTATAAAAAAAATCAACAAACAAAAAAACATTTCCACTTTGACATTATGGGGTATTGTGTGTAGGCCAGTGATAAAATTTTTAAAAACTATGTTTACTCCATTTTAATTCCAGCCTGTAACACCACAAAATGTGGAAAAAGTCAAGGGGTGTGAATACTTTTTGAAGGCACTGTCGTCCAGGTGTGATCATGTTAAGAGGGTTGAAATATGTTTGCTTGTGAAAAGTTGAACTATCCTTTAATAGTTGTGAGACAAACTCTCTGTAACGCTCCGATTTTTGCACTTCCTGCTTTTCATAGAGCTGGGCAATAAAGTAGGGGAATCTGAGACATGGGTTGGTTGTCACAGTTCTCCAGACCTGTGTCAAATACATTCAAGTACTCGAGGTGCAATTGATTATGTTCACAATAAAACCAATGGAATACTGGAGTGCATACTCCAAGCTAAATCAAGCATGCCTTAAATAAGTTGAAGTATTTTAAAGTCACTTCAAGATTTTCTTTATCTCAATAGTTGTCTGATAGTACATCTGACAGTCGCTATATCTGAATTACCAAGTGGTCTAAACCAATATTAAGCCATATAAACACCCTGTCGCGTTAATCCTTTTTAAACCACATTTTTCAATGGAAATCTTTATTTATTGAGATAATCATCATCCTTACTAAGAACAATCTAATCTAATTGCGTACATCATGCCATGACAAACCGTAAACATTTTTTATATGCTTACTTTAATATACTGGTATAAAAACAGCAAAACATTTCTATATGATTAGATTAGTTATTCAGTATCACCAGACATTGTGTTTCACTGCAGTACGACCATGCTGTAGAGTAGAATCTAGATGGAGAGATGTGGAGCTGTGGTCCACGTAGCAGGTGTCTGTCAGAGGGCAGTGGGTACTATTGGAAATCCCAGTAGCTATGTCTCACTGCAGCCCCCGGTGGAAGTGGACATCCTGTGGATATCAGGCATAGAGAGGATGTTTCCACAGATCAATATTACTCAGTGGATTTCCTACATCAACTCCCTGAGATCCTACCATCTGTGAGATATAGCTTGAGCATGTAAGTCCCTGCTGGGCTGGGTTCCAATACTATCCATTGCTCCCTTCCCTCTCTCCTTGTTGATTCCCCTTGTTCTGATGATCGTAAAGATCTGGGTAGGTCTTTTCATTGACGGGGTGTAGTTTCTGACATGTAGCTTACAATGATTTTCAGATCTGCAAGGGTAAGTAAACAATGTCAGGGCCTGGGACAAGGGAACATGTTTTTGGTTTGGAATTGAGCCATAGACATAAAACACCACTCAACGCCTGTCAACCTCAACTGACTAAAGTGAGTGGGTCTGGTATGTCTCAGTTCAAATAAGGGTTGTATTTGAATTGTCTTCGAATTTCTCTAATGTATGTTTTTACCATTTATTTGTTGAAAGTAATAACATTAAAGGCAAGCTCATGCATAGTTGATAATTACTTTTTTAAATCAATTTTACAATATTAGATTTTTGTCCTTCTAGGAAAAATATCCTTGATAAAATTCTAAATCACCATGTAAGTATGCCATGTATTAAGGTAGTTGTCAGAGAATCTTTGGGCGGCTGACAGTAGGGGTAGAGGTAATAGCCAATGATACAATGTTACAGTAGGTGACAGAAAAAGGAACATTGAGGAGAGACGCGAGTGACACTGTTTGAAAAGAAAGCAGACAGACAGTGTAAAGTAAATGTGTCTGAACATGACTCAGATGAGGCTGAAACTCAAGGCTTGTCAGGTTAACATGAAAGGACATGAAGAGGAAGATATTGCTAGTTACAGGAGGAGGTGTGTTCATTGGACAATATGGCTCTAAGATAGGTTTTTTAGGCTTCTTATGGAGGGACACAACCGTTTTTTTGTTCATAATGCATTGCTAATAAGGCACTATAAATGTGCTTATAATGCATTATGAAACGGATATTCAAAGGAAGTGTGACCAGCTTTCTCACCTCAACCTCTATGCAAAATGTGTCTTCAAAAGTTTGTTTCGGATTTAAAAAACTCCTCACACCGTAAAGGCATAACTCCTCCCATCCACCAGCAAAGTCAATGTAATGTTATCCTTTTCCTGCTCATCTGAGCTGCTTAAATAATGTATGGATTACCATTTGTTTGGTCTTATCATGTACAGCAGACATTAAAACATTCCCGTGACATGTTAAACAAGTCTTTCTGTCTCTGTTTTTCCCCCCAGTGAAATGGATCACAGGTCATACAGCAACTACAGTACATCACGCTGACATAAGAAATACACATCTATCCATTCAAGCATTTATTCAGACGTTACCGTTGTTGTTTGAAGCCCCTGCTGTGGCCTGTATCAATCACACGGAAGCAGAGTGACACCACACGAGCAGGGTCCCTATGTTTCAAATGTCACAGTTCCCGCCTGGCCATGCACTCATTTATGCTGATCTAAAAGGAAAAACGAAACCCAAATCAGCACTCTGAGACGCTTGATACAACAACTACTTCTCACAGTCTCACGTCAGAATTAGATGTTAATCCATGTTTCTCAAACATCACATTTCGAAGTTGTTCCAAACATCAAATTTCAAAGTGGTTAAATTTAAATATAGGCATTAAATCCATTTTTTTTAAGTAAGGGTTACGTTTAGGTATTAACTCCAAAATCTTACGCTTAGGCATTAACTTTGAAGCGTCAAGGTAAAGGTTTGGGATAAGCTTAAAACAGCAATATCTAAAACAACCTTTTAACGCTGGATTCCAACTTGCAACCTTTTGGAATCAGAGAAGCAGATGCTTACTCCCATTCACCATCCCCACCCACAACGCCCGAGCAAAACCAAAACCTGGTTGAAGGTAACAGCGCTCACTGTTGCCCCTAGTGGCCGGTTTCCACATCCTCTCCTGACGACTTCAGACATGGATGGACGTTGAATACTGACTTCTATGACGGTGACCTGGCTGGTTACATATGGCCGGCCCAATGGAACCCCAAAAGACACTTAGTGCACATTCCTAATAGGCAATTGCCCATTACAATAGACGGGTTAGCTAATAAAGTCACAAAAAAGGATGAGCGTGTTTTGATGTGGCTGGAAGACGTTCCTTGTTTTGATTCTGAATGGTCAGATAGCCAGCAACAATGACAAGTAGCTGCCAAGTGGGCAATCGTAGGTGGCTCGTTTCAGCTCGTTGTATCTTGTAATTGATTCCATGTCTTGTTTTGGCTGATGTCATGCCTATGCTAATTTGGCTAAAATTCCCTAGCTAGCTAACCAACAACTGTAACAATGTATTTGAGAGAAAGCAAGTGCTCATTGTGCAAACATATTTATGTTTTCAAGAAACATTTGGGGACTAAATATAGTTTCCATGTTGTCAACAGTCTAAGCCAACCCCATCTGTTTTACCTCATAGTTGCACACGCGTCGGTTTTGTTGCTAAACAACTAACCCGTCCATATATTTGTGACAAGACTGCTATAAAACCGAATACTCAATATAACAACACATGGCTGAAGAAAAGACTGTTAGAAAACAGGGCTGTTTATTTAAGTAATCCAGCCACGGATCATATCATGTTTCTATTCCAGGCACATTAGGGCCGTGGTACCGATCCTTTGAACACTTTCAAGGGTGAAGCCAACATGTTCAATGTGTAGCAATCGATTTGGAGCCAAAACATCAGAGATGTGGTGTTTTTTCTGCAGCCTTTAATATAACTTCACAGAGCAGGAAGTGTGTGAGTCATGAAATTTGCCCTGGTTATCTGCTTTCACACGCTCCGGCCAGACGGCCAACGGCCCTCGGAAAAGGGACGCCTAGAGCTGTTTCAGCGTCACACAAACTTGCACGCTCCCAGCCTTCAAAGCATGAGCCTGTGACTGACACAAGCAGACTTATATACACACGCAAGCACACTCATATACACATGCACACACACACAGGCGTGCACACACACACACCACAGACACACACATACACATGCACATGCAAGCTAACAGACAGGCATACACACACTCATCTAGGCATACACAGGCACACACACACAGGCGTGCACACACACACACAAGCACGCACGCAAACAGACAGACAGACAGACAGACAGACACCAAGTGACTTTAGAACTCCTTCATAGTAAGGTTCTCACTTGTAAGGGGTAGGGAGGGGGGAGAATGTGTGGGGTCAGCTCATATGACCTCTTGCTGCAGCCCCTGTGTCAGGATTGGTCAGAAGCCTCCCACTGGCTAAAAGTGGTTTGGTCAACGTTTTTGTGTGTGAGAAAGGAGAATAATTGGAATTGATCTGAATGAACAAGTTTGTCTGAGATTATTCATTGTCTATTCCTACTATCCAGACAATTCAAGAGGGCTTGCCATTCTCTTTGACATTTAACTGTTTATGACAATACAGTAGAGCCATCAAAAGGAAGGTATGCACCTTTGCTGAATGGGAATTTGCATTTAGTGGAAACCTCTAATGCAGGACTCTCAATAGTTATCTGTTTATTGTTTGCCAATTTAACTTATGGGAATATTGTATTTTTCCAAAAAGTGGGCCTACTAATGTTGAGTAAGGTCGTCAATTACGCTATTGTAACATGCTCATTAATAACCTTGACTACAATGTAACAGTGTTGAAAGTGTAAATACATTCGTAGCTTTTTAAATACTGTAATTCAAATTGACACGTTGGTAAAAATCTAGGGAAGAATTCAAGTATTTTAATTCGCCACCGTTCCCTGTTCAAAAGAGAAGAAACGAATATTCGCCCGCTATAACTGGTTTGCACCCATATGAAAACATGCATTTCTAATTTGAAAACAGGCTGTTGGTCATGAATTATTAATAATAATCCATTAATATGACAAAAACTATGCTTGATTTGTTTGGGAGGGTGGACAATTTCCTCCAATATCTCTGTGAAATCAGAAACGTTTGAATACAAATTTATTTTAATATGAAATTGCTACGCATGCATTTATTTAAACTTGTGCATCCGTGTATATGAAATGAAAAATTGCAAGGATATGTCGAGCATATTTGCACACAACAGAAAGGCCTAAACAAGTTGACATGAATAACAAATTCGGTAGAAAATAGCTTTCAGAAGATCAGAGTTGCATGTAATTGGTGTGTGTAATTGGACAATAAATAGACACCATATTGGCAAAATGTCTCACATGTTTGGCACACCATGACATGAATATTGAGAGCTTGTTAATTATTTAGATTAGAGTCAACGAGACAGGCACGGATGTGTGCTCTCACTTGCGTCATTTGAATTCCCAGTGGTGGAACAGAGATGATTGGCTCTCTGCATTTTCTGTAACATCCTTATCATAAGGAACCCAACATGAGTTGACTATTTTAGATAAACGAATTGAATCAGCATTCCCATTTATGTTTCCTGATAAGTAGGCTAAAATCACAATGGCAATAAAATAGGAGAACCACAAATAAACGGAAACATTTGCAAGGGTGTAACACATCTTTGAAAAAAAGGTGAAGAAAATGTTGCTTATTCTCTGAAGTCTATTCTAAGTTATTATATTGTTACTGTTTGTGGTAGCCTGATAAACTTTGAGGTGGTGCTGTAATAGCATCATAGGCCCAGCACAGTGGAAGGTGGAAGATGAGCTCTTGAAATAACAGTAACTTCATGAAACAAGTCGAGTTTATTTTTGAATGATCGTCTACAACGATATAAAATGAATCTCAAATCAAGACGGCAATCAAACGGAAGAGCTTTTAATATTATTTAAGGACGATAGCTTCGCAGGAGGTCAAATTGGGCTGCATCAAAATAAATGTTGTCAATTGATTTCCTTCCAAAATAAATAGAATTTTAAAAATGTTGCATAATTTTCACTTATAAAATGTGGAATCTTTCGGTCACCGAAAACAAAATGCAAGAGCAAAGCAAGCACTTGTGTTCAATTAATCAAAATATAGGCATGTTGACCCTGTTAGAATTTCGTTATTTAGAAAACATTGAAATATATTTCTTACCGGGTAGTCCATGCTTTACAGAAGGAGAGGTCCGAAGTCTTGGGCGGATTCTTTGCGAGTGAGATGTCTCCCCCTGAAGACTTGTCTCTTCAGGCCCTCAGTGCCCAAATGTTGATTGGGTTGTGTATTGAGACGCAGACTGCGTATTCGCAAAGCTGCCAAGACTTATCCTTGTTACCCTATTACTGCTTCACGTTACCTACTCAATCAAACCCAAGATGATCTGAAATAGAAAATGTATGGCCTCCAGGTCTCTAGAAACACATTAGGTGGTCTCTTTTTATGGAAAAGTGTGTTTGGTGTGGCGCTCCAGCTGTTGGATTATGCTATTAGGGCAACATTTTCACCAGGCCTGTTAGGAGCAAGAAGATGTCCATTATAGCATGCAATTTTAGATCATTTATTTTCCCCAATATTTTTTTCTGACTAGAATAGTTTTCATAGCATGGGCCCATGAAAATCAATTTTCCCTCCAAAATTAGGTCAATTGTTTTTTTCTTTCATTGCATGGGCATGATGAATAACAAGTAAGTTATAAACGTAACAATAGCTCACCTGAAAATATGAAATAATCCCACAAGCCTAAATAAAACTACCCTGTACATTCCATTTGATTTAGAACGGAAGGCTATTTCCCTAGACATCTGCTGAAAGTTTGAAGGGGGATTTGTATTCTTAGTCAATGTGGCCAACAGTGATAACGTTTCAATTTTTCATCTGCGCCCTAAAATGAGCTTGAGCTCTGCCCTGAAGTCATGAAATCACACGCACCCGCCTCCTCCGTCCCCTAGCTATATACCTCTATTTGTTTGTTTGTTCAAACTTGTGAATTATATTTTCTCGGTGCTGTGGAGTTGTTCTGATTTTCTATAAACGCACTGGTGCATTTGATGACCGAACACAGCACATCATAAACGGGACTGTCTAGACAAAACTACAATGGTGGATCAAACGTGTCAACACAATGTATAAAAGAGGGTTGGCTATCTGAAAAAAAAATAGTATTCTCGGCCACATAAAAAAACAAAACAAATGTAGGCACTTTTCAGCAAGGTATAACACTGTTATTGTCGTAGTCATAGTTGTCCAATTGTTATTGATATAATGATGATTATTGTTGTTATTGTTATCTAATTGAAAAGAGAGGTTGTTGTTCATCTGCCCAACAAATAAGGTATAGCAAAAGTGCACATATATACCATATGAACGCCTACGCCTAGAACATGACGTCATAGACCTAGCTCTCAATGCTCAATAGGCTACAGAATAGTTTTGCAATAGTTTATCGTTGTGTTTATAAGAGATTCGTAGAACATTGCGCTGGTCAAAATACAATAGCCTAACCTTGTATTGGTATTATTGATTATGGTAATGTATTATGTACAATTACTGACATAGACGAATATGTTATGTAGGCCTATAATCACATGATGTATCAAGAAACCCATCTTAAACATCCAGTGCTATATTTTGCATCTCTTTTCAGGAGTCGTGCCCTCATGATTAGTATACGTCAGAGGTTAATGAGCTCGTGCCTTTGTTGTTCGTTCCAATTCCTGTTTGTTGATTCCAGTGTTATTTCAAGCACCAGTGATCACTCGGAGGCCTTGGCTAAGAGGCAGACATGTATTCAGCGGTTAATCTAACGGAGCATCTTGACTCATATGTGTATTGGAGAGGGCCATTGTTTTCGCTATAGATTAGCCGGGTTAGTAGCTCGCATAATCGAAACCCAACAGACACATAGACTCGACAAAACTCACACGAATACTTGGATCGGCACAAAATTCCTCAACAAAAGTTTTGAACAATGTATTTACTTCCATTAAATAAAACACAATAGTTTATTTTTTTGATGTTGAAAAAAACGAAACAAAATTCCATACCAAATAGTATACACAGAGCAAAACCAATGTCATTTTGCAGGAACCTTTGATGCGTCTTTTTATACCCAGGATTGCTACTCTAAATCGATATTCACACAGACATTTAATAATAAATTTATATGTTAGAAACACACAACTGGTGCGTTTAGTATGTACATTCCCTTGTTTGCAAGCAAAACATTATTCCTTTAGGGTTTTCCACATGCTTTGTTAAATTGAACCTTGAGAAGAGAGCAAGAGCATTCGCCTCAATAAACTGGAGATGATATTTAGATATATATACAACCTTTCAGTCAATTAACGTCCAAAATTCGAAACTTTCAAATAAACACGCTTCGAAAATAAAGTAGGTCTATCCTAAATTCTGCACTCGCGGGTGAAGAACAAAATACTCATTAGCAAAAAATGCCTAATAACTTCCGTTTAAGTTTAAAGCTCCATCGCAGGGTTTAGCTCATTTCAGTGGTTTAGTCTTCTCGTGCCCTTTTGAAAAAGAAAAAAGGTAGTCTATCGTTCCTGTGACTGGGGTTTATGTATTCTCAGGTATTAGACTGGTCTATCCACGGCGTACTGGCAAGCGCTCAGATTTGAGGCCGGATTCTGAACACTGGTGTATCCAAAACTCGAGTGCTGCTTGGCTTTCAGTCTCAGGCTAGCCAGACTGGAGTTGCAAGTGTCCCTGTACACATAAGGGGGAGTCGGCGGGGCGTACGGGCAGGTTGGCGTGGGAACTCCCGAATTAAGAGAGGGGTTGCTGAGGTTGTTCAAGTTATTGAGGCTGTTAAGGCTTGAACCGGGCACGCCAGTGACCGCGGACGGCACCATGCTAGAGGTCATGCTCATTGAAGAAATGGAGTTCGGCGGGGAGAACATCGTCTGCGATGACAAAGGGTTGACATTCATGGAATTGAAAAAAGGGAAGCTTTTGGTCGACAGGGAAGCCGAAGTTAGCCCTTTGGCGGCCCAGTTGTTATACGTGTAGCTGGGGTACATATCATCGTAGGGCTGCATAAGTCCATTGAACTGAGGACCGAAGCCGTTCTTGCATAGCTCAGCTTGTTGATTCCTTTCCCTTTTCCTCCATTTTGCTCGCCGGTTCTTGAACCAAACCTAGAACAAACAAAAAGAGGAGTTCAGAATTTGATAATTATGTAGGCCTTTAGGCTACATGTAGGCCCCATGTGCTTTATTTTATAGCCAACGTAAATACGACTTGTTGGCTATCCTGTGCAATTCAGAAGAATTGATGGGTAGCCTAATTGGTCAGCAATTAACCAAATGTCGTATTTTTTTGTTTGTTCATGTGTGGCTTTTAGATGTGTCTTAAATCAAAATCAGACATAGAACTGTAAATCAATTTCTCACAAATGACAAATCTTGACCTTGTCAGTTTGCAAAAATATACCCACAACTAAAAGTGTAAACACAGGATATGCTTTAAATATATAGAGTTGTTCTCAAACTTGTAATTACTTGACGTTATCAAAACAACTATTGTAACGTCATTTATTTCAAAGCGCAACGCTCCTTGTGATTACAAGCCTATGTTGGATTGCAACAGGGCGTAATTGATTCCCTTTCTCTCATGCAAAACAATCCGGGTTGATTCCAATATAACCCCAACAACACATCCAGCGTTCCAAGCTGTCATTGAACCATCTTAATTTCGGAAGGTGTGTAAGCCTATTCTTCCATAGGCAAAGACAAACACGTCAGTGACCTTATTTATACATCACGAGAGTGACAAACACCAAATACAAGCTTTGCACCTCTTTCACATGAACGTAGTAACACGATTGGTGTCTGTCTGGGGCTAATGTCAATCCTAACCGCTAACAGTTTAGCCTGTAGTTATTATTTCTTTTCTACAACTAATAAACAACCGTGCTTGTCCTCGTTATCGGCAATGTTAGATATCTAACAATACTGTGATGTTATTCGTAAATATAGTAAATGTGTGACATTGTTATATTTCAACCATTTCCATCGTATCCACTTCATTGATATTGACAGTAAAATCGTACTATTTTACAGTAAAACATATGTGTAAAGTGGGTGGCCTATCATTTGACTTTTTCTAAATAACAATAAATTATAGGCTTAGCCATCTAATGTTTGGTGTTTTGTGATTTGTTAATTGAGTCATATAATTTTAAAGAATAACCAGTTTGAGTATTTGCTTTAGGCAACCTATTATGTCCCAAGAAAACATGTTCTGGCCGCGCGCAATTAACGTTATGCTTGTGTAATAATTGACGTCCTTGCCTCCACTCAATATGAGTGGCACAAATCACCCGAAATGATGCACATAAATAGTGTTGGTTTATTCCCAGGGGCCTTACCCGGACACGGGCCTCGGTGAGGTTGGTCCACACGGCTATCTCCTCTCTTGTAGACATGTCCGGATAGCGATTCCGCTGGAACGTGGCCTCCAGTTCCTGAAGCTGCTGGCTGGTAAAGTGAGTCCTCTGTCGGCGCTGTCGCTTCTTTTTAGAAGGGTCGTCTGAAGAGTCGTCATTTTTGCTCTGACCCTTTGAGTCTTTCTCTGTGGAGAGAGTAAACAAATACATCATATATTGTGGTCGGGTCAGTCACAGGCAGTGAAGTATCCTCGGTGATATCATCCTGGTGAAACTTGAACCCATTTTAAATCCTTTGAATCAAAAATCGAATCAAACTTTATTTGTCACATGCGCTGAATACTACAACCCTGAAATGTTTACTCTACAAGCCCTTAACCAACAGTTACTCTTATGCTATTAATACTCATAATGTTACGATTCCTTATTTTGGAATGTTTATGCAGATACATTACAAAAAGGTCATATAAAACGTGACTCCAAAACAATGTCAGTGGGACATTGATTGTTTTGTTTTATTTGCACAATGTGCCAATGGTAATACTGTACAAATTGTCATTTAAAACGTTTATCTGTTTTGTCTTTCATCGAATAAAGGCTTACATTTCACATTTTAAAAGTATTACACGTATAAAGGTATGCGTAAAGACATTAAACATGATCACAACAAAAATAGAACATCACCAGAGTCAAAGGTTATGTGAGTAATGAGAGCGTCAAGTTCGGTGAAACTTATAACACAAATAAACCAATTACTGGCACAATCACAATCCGAATATCTGCATAGTCAAACAAAGTGACCCTCTGTCAGTCTTATATGTCCAATGACTATTTGCATTCGTAAAATAACATCTTCCTCGGTCTCAAAATGCCTTTGTGGAGAGGGGCTGTAAGGGAGCCATCTTTTGTTCTTTATCAACAAAAAAAACGACCACCCCCTCCACTCAAAGTCATGTGCTGACAGTATGCACCACGGAATGATTCTTACCTACGGACTCTGGACTGGAGGTGTCCGATACTGTGTGTACCTCTAACCGGTGTTTGGAGTCCACAGACCGTTGCAACGGCTGCAGACTAGAGGCCATTGCTAGTGCCTTGTGTTGCGTGGAAGAGAGTTTAGTCCCGGTTTGGTGGTGGTGGTGGTGATGGTCTAAATTCAATGGATCCTTCATAGAGTTCATATGGATAGGAAAGCGCACGACTCACTGTCAGAGGCGGATTAAGTTCTCTCAGTGCAAGCAAAAAAAAGAGAGACGTCCGACGGATAGGAGAAAGTGGGAATCAGTGGTGTCAAGATTTATATCAACGCTTCTCCCTTGCAAATTAAAGTAAAACAAAAAAACAAACACCTTTGTTTGAATTGCTTAAAATCTATTTAGAAGAAACCCAAGCATAATTCGCGTCGGAGAAAAAAACCCACAGCGTTTTGATTGAAGCAGGGGCAAATAGATAAATCGGGCTGATACTGCTTGCTGCGCGGAGAATCAGAGTGACAAGGACAGGTAGGTGATATTAGATCCAGAGGCATACACACACTACGCCGCTCGCTCTTCATTTCAGCTGTTCGCTGCGCCCTGGCTGTACCACTGTGCCTCTCTCCTATGCCTTTGACGTCACCGAGAGCACTCCCATTTTCTGACAGGCCGTCAATGTGGACATGAAGGTTTGCCCAGCCAACCCGCGCACGGGGAAATAAAATACGTCTGCCAATGTGTTCATGCGGGGTACATAGCTTATTTTTCTTCCAAATAAAACCATGTCAAGAGAGACGGGACGCATGGGGTAGTGTACCGACGATGCACCGAATGCCCATTCTGCAGACCCCCAAGATAAAAAACATATACAGTCTTCCTTCTTTCAATGAAAAGTCTATAGTACACCGTTATAAAACACCAGTATTGAAACGCACGTCACTCGCGTCGTGTGCATTCTACTCTCAGACATTTACACGAGGATTTTAATGGAAAACATACCCAACTAGGGAAATTGCATCTAACATTCAAGTCATACCAACAGGGGGTCATGATGCATTTATTTGGTCAAAATTGTCTAGCCTATTTATTGTGTTCTTGCTAATCTTATGTTCTCCCCATTGAAGAAACCATGCAACAGAGATCACCTGATGAACTGACCTTTCATAAACAGTCATCTCCGAGCAATGCGCAAAAGAGCAAGGCTATATTTATATGATGGGGAAACCAGGATGCGCTGACCCCGATAGTTCACAGAACGGATGTTGACATTTTTCAAGTTGTTGGCCATTTCGAGCATAACAGATAAATGATGACCAGACAAATCAATCGTATCAGAAGTCAAGTGACACAATCTAGTCACACATTCAACCTTATTAGTCACCAAACAATTGGGCAAAAATGCAAGGGCCTTGGTTTCCAAAAGTCGGTCCTGGGGACCCCAAGGGGTGCACGTTATGTTTTTTGCCCTAGCACTACACAGCTGATTCAAAAACTCAACTCATCATTAAGCTTTGGTTGTTTGAATCAGCTGTGTAGAGCTAGGGCAAACAAAATTGCACCGATTCGGGTCCCCAGGACCGAGTTTTGGGAAACACCGGTTTAGGTCATTCGATTTCCTCGAAATTACTCATTTTTATCTCGGTGCTTAGCTGGGTATCCTGTGCGCTTAGACCTTTCAGCTGTTCTCAGGAAGTCGACTTGTAGTGCTTTTTAATCTAATAAAATTCTAATTTGCCTAATAATTTGGAATAAGGACTTTTAATGACTTCGAGCTGATTTCCCATTGCAGATAAATGGCCGTATGCATGGGGAATATTCTCTATGCAGGCGTTTGACAGTAGTTGACATGGGACTAGTATTCTTCCCCTTAGGCATGTGCGTTAATACTGTAAATGCAAACAGCATTCAAATGTCCATGGAATAAAAATTAAATGAATATGTAACATGATAGAAAATGATTTGATTGTCAGCCTCCACATATCATATAATAGATTAAACGTATTATAGTCCGTTGAATGCACTGTTAATAGCAATACTACTAATACAAATAACTTTCTTCATAACTACAAAAAATGTATTCTAATTATTTCATGCATACTTTGTCTTTAATCTGAATGTAAACTGCATAATATATAGACATCACGCATCTTTTCTTCCCAATCTCGTGGATATCAGGATATGGGCGCTGCTAATACATTATTGGGCTAATCCCGTGAAAGCCCTTGATATACACCTCATTTGCACTCTTGTGGGAGAGCCGCGCGCGGACCATGGAGCGAGGGAGAGAGAGCTGTCAAAACCACGGGTATGGTTATGCCTCCATCCTCCCTATAGAGTTATAAAGAATAACCCTGCGCTGTGTGTTTAGCCACCCCACTGTACACAGCTGGACAATAATATATGCAGTCCTTGAATGAAGATGTGAATTTAGCCTGCATGTCTTCCTTACATCATGTATTTATTCAGTTTAGGTGAGTATTCTCACGCCTGTCTTTTCCTGGGCCCGAGTCAGGCATATCAGGTGGATTTTATTTGTTTAAATCCCCCTCATATGATTCGGTCAGAGGTTGGGTCTATCACAGGTCATTTGGTGCAATGCAATTCGCTAGGGTGTTATACGTTGTGATCTACAAGTGGTAAACTCATTTTATTTGAATGATGATGTAGCCTCGGGCCTTATTAAGCAATAACCTGCATTCTGCGTGTTAGCAAGGATTTTGTGAACAATTTAACTATTAAAATTCCCATTGGGCACAGAAGTCAACATCTATTCCGCGTTGGTTCAACTTACGTAGAAACAACGTTTATGCACCCAGTATCTGGATATTACCCTGAATTACAGATTGTTTAAATGATACTACTACCACCACTACTAATACTACTAATACTACTACTTCTACTACTACTACTAATAATAATAATAATAATAATAATAATAATAACAATATACTATAAAAATAAAAACATTTAAATGGCATTGAAGACTACATTTTTCTGTAGGCTCTGCAAGCCAAGAAATTTTGATTGCTCAATTATTTTGCTGAAAGTAATACTAGATTTGCAGTGGATTATCGGTTTCCTCTTCATTTTTACCTTCAGAATGCGTTATCTCTCTTCTGTGGATTATCGCGCGCGATACGCCATAGAGGGCCATTAATTAGCAATTCAGTCAATATAAGGGAGACGACCAGGCTTTTTACATAGGATTAAGGGGACATCAGATTCCTCCATTAGTATATTCCTCCTCACGAATAAGCTTTCATTATACATTTAGTTTTCCCTGGAGTCAATCTGACAAGACCTGAATATATTAAGGCAGTTGTAAAACAGTTGAAAGGGATCGCCAATAATCAGGTGGCTCGAGTGTCTCTTCACTCCGGTGCCTACATGTGCAAGCCTCGTTGGCTCGTCTTTGCATTACCTCATATAATTATGTGTTTCTATTTGTCTTATTGTTGTTCATCAATGAGGGATCACAACGCCGTCCTTGCTCAAGTTGTTGCCATGGGGAAAATTAGCCCCACGGGCTGATGCCTGCTTTGCCACTTGATTAAGATCCAATACATCATGAATGAAAATAAAATGAGCTAAA
The DNA here is from genome assembly GCF_018296145.1 of Oncorhynchus tshawytscha. Classification (NCBI taxonomy): domain Eukaryota; kingdom Metazoa; phylum Chordata; class Actinopteri; order Salmoniformes; family Salmonidae; genus Oncorhynchus; species Oncorhynchus tshawytscha. Next base: position 53,015,337 of record NC_056436.1, read on the forward strand.
TTAAGAGTTGCCAAACTGGCAATTCGTTTAGCACTTCAACAAGATTCGTTTTATGTTATTCCCTAATTACACAATAAATGAAATCCACTCCAACCTTACAGACTTGACCCAGACGAAATACACTGTATTTTTCGTTATATGCAATGTAGCCTATGTGACTGTCGTTTATGTGAATATGGCTGTGTATGGATTTAAATGCGTCATCATATTTTGACATAACTGATATGACCCACAACTTGATGCAAGATGCATTGATAGCCACACGAGTTGCAATATAAATTACACTATGACACTTTTTAATGGTAGTCCCTTAGAAAATAAGAGTGCCTTATATTTGAGGAAATATAATTATTAAAAAGCATTTTATTCATAGGCCAAACGTGGGGTATTGGACTTCTTGGTAGGCCCTACTTCAAATGAAGAGGACAACATGACAACAACAAAAAAGTAGTCCATATATATTGCCGCGTGTTGTCTGTAACCCTTGGCAGCTTAACGAAAGCTGGGTGCAATGAAGATAGAATATATGCGTAGGTCTTTCCCTACTCTCTTTCCCAGTGGCGCACCACTGCACATCAATACCCGGCCACCAGGTGGCAATCTAAGACAGTATAAAAAACACTTTTCCTCAAAAGAACTGGACTGGTGATACACCTACATAGGCCTAGACGAGCGTTTCCCAAACTCGGTCCTCGAGATTAGTTGATTATTTGAATCCACTGTGTAGTGCTAGTGCAAAAAAATAAAATAAAACGTGCAGCCTTTGGGGTCCCGAGGACCGATTTTGGGAAACGCTGGCCTAGACAGATCTATGACATTTTAGGAACGAAAATTAATCTTATTTTCTGATATGCAAAGGAACCAAAACATGAAATGATGCTGTTATAATCTCAGCATCTGTTTTCTGCAGTGGGCGAAGTTTGAAGAATTTCCCATTGAAGTGTTGTGGCACAGTAGTTACACATATATGCTCACCTATTTGTCCACAAGTTGACGCAAGCTTGCGGCAGTGGGAGTCCATTATCGCAATTAGGGGAACCGCTTCTGGAAAAGAAAAGATACTGGATTTAGTATGATCATGCTGAACCGGTTGCATCGAATACACACAACCCCGTGTGCTCAAAATCACAACATTTTTCTTAATGTACAATCAAGACATTACAGTATAGGGTCAAACACAATTGTCACACCTGTATGTTTTCAATTGTAACACAATTGTCCTACCTGTATCATTGTTGATAAGGCCTATAAGCACTCCGCTATTTTCCTCAAGTTTTGTCAAATGTCGAGCATTTGAATAGGCCTACTGATCATTGGTTTTGAACCCTATAACACAAGGAGCTCTTTAAATGCAGTTCCTACAGAAAAGCAATGCAACGGTTTACTGGGTGCTCTGTGACGGGGGGTTGGTGTAAATTGTTCCGGCGGCATGCAGCAGTTTGGGGCACTGGAAGTTGAGTGATTCCGCAGTAAAATCACGGGATTAGTGTCTGATTGAGATGTCTGTCGGTGGGATATTAAAAAATTCATTATCGCAGCTCTATACTAACTCGATATGAAGTAACACAGATGGGATTTTATTAGGCCAGGCTTCCCGACTGTTTGCTTATGATAATTTAAGATGGGAAATTTGCATGCAATCATGCTGTTAACCGTTTTCCCCCATTCATTCTCTTTCACTTTGGACCCGCCAGCGCCACACAGAACTCCTACTCGCCTCACCTGCTACATAGTCTACATCTGTGATTTTATTCAAAAGGGTTAGACACTGGAGGTTAAGTTTTACACGGTGTGTACCTGGAGAACCCTGGTTTGAGTGGAGCAGGTTCTTGTGTATTTCGAAGTAAAATGAAAGATGGGGTGTCAGGTTGTAAGGTTACTGCAAATCCCTCATGTCATCTAATCAGCGGCAGTAATGAGCTTTCATTCAATATTTCAGGGGGCTCCCCCTCGCCCCTGATCCATTACATTGGGTTTGGAAATGGCATTGACAGGGAATAGCCATTTCCAAGAAGTCTCACATAGAAATATGCGGCAGGTGGCCTAGCAGGTAAGAGCCTTTGGCCAGTAACCGAAAGGTCTAGGTGAAAAAGTCGATGTGCCCTTGAGCAAGGCACTTAACCTAAGCTAATTGCTCCTGTAAATTGCTCTGGACAAGAGTGTCCACTAAGTGACAAAAAATTGAGAAATGTACATTTCGAAAATCAAAATAATATTCACCTGAAATTTGGAATTTCCTGTACATTTTTTTTTTGCCTGAATAAAACGACAGTGCCCTAAAAAGCAGCAATAGCCTTGTACGCTCATAGACTTGTATGTGAGACATTTTAGAATTGATTGATACTATTCATTCGATTAATTTTACTTCCAAATAAATTACAACGTAATAACCGAGTAATAATTCAAATAGCCATATAATACACGATCAGGGGGTCTAGTTACCTGGTTGTAGAAGTTGATATTCTACTAATTCCAATTGAACTTGCATGCTTAGTTAGTGCACATTTGAGCTCCACCATTACAAATAATATAAATGACTATGTACTGTTTCTCGTTAAGGCAAACACTTTACTAATACTAGGCACATTGCTCCTGCCTCTATTAGGCCTAATACTACCATCATAGACTAACACTACCACCATCAAGGAAAGCATAATAATAATAATAATAGGTCAATTTAAAGTGGTGTATTGTGATACCATGAGTGTTTAATTATTCATAGTTGTGAGCCTAAATGATCCGTATTTGGGTATGTCATTATTATCGTACCTTTTATTTGTGTAAAGGATACATGCAAAATAAAAAAAGGAAGTAAACAATCATTTTTAGGACTATTAGCCTACTATAATAGACATGGAAAGATAATATAAATAGCCCATAATATTTTTTTATTGAAATCTGATCCAGTTTGAGATTTAGAGTTCAATCATAGCAATATCCGCAACGCAATTAATATGTAATCTGTCCAGTAGACCACAACAAATTGTTGAATGATAGTCAACAATAATCTTTATTAATACATTCTTTATTTCTTAAGGTTGCACCGTTCACTTCAACAGCACGAATTCAACAGCCTGTCTGTATTATGAAAATGAATAACCATATATTTCGGCATTAATTTGAGGCGCGAGACCATGAAGTCAAATCCATTCCATGTTCCATTCAGTGCTAACGTTACATCATTATCATCAAGCGGATTTACAAGGTGAAACCTGCCACGAACTCACTTATCATGTCCCTTTATCTTACTGCGGTGCTGATGAAATTCACATCAGACTTTCACAGATTACGCCAAAAAGGCTAACCCGAGGTGGAACGAATTCCTTCACTTGCATTAACTCTCCGCAAAGAGTGGCCTTTCGCACTTACCGTAGTTGGAGACACCAGCGCTTTACGCCCTTTCTTGTTTTATTCTTGTCTGGTTAAGAGGTAAATTCCACACCGATGGTTCTGCTTATCACCCTTCAGATAAGAACCTGAGACATCGAACTTCCAGGTCCAAAATATTAAAGTTTGCTGTCCGCCTCCCGAAGGAAAAAGTCTCAGCGCTACATAGATATCTTATCTTTCCCGCTTTTATCTGATCAAAACGCGATGCCACGTATGATTGTGTATTATATAAGCGCATACAACCATCTAGCTACAGTGCTTTTAGAATTTGCGAAGCAGGCGCTGTCATTTCAATAGGTCATTCTCTCTCCTTGGATCGTCTTCAGCCTCAACAACTTTTTTCTCCAGACAGACAGCCTAAGAGTGGCGCATTTTTTTTCTCTCTCTCGAGCTTTGACAGAGTACGTGGGTGTGTGCCTGGGTGAGTGTGTGTGTGTGTGTGTGTGTGTGTGTGTGTGTGTGTGCCTCAGTGGGTGTGTTCGTCTGCGTCTACGTGCATGTGTAGTTAAAGACAGTGTAAACTAAGAAACGCTCCATTTACAACAACAACGAAATAAAAACTCGAATAAACTAATTGTAATATAATTGAGTAAAACGTCATTCATAACACAGCCTACCATTTGTATGTTCTTGTTTTTAGGCCTACATTAATTAAGATACTAGAATATGGAAGGAATTCACAGTCTATATATGCTTGCATAAGCAAATAGATCTACATATTTTTTACTCTAAAATTTCCGTAAAAAATAATAACTATTTCTATCCGTCGGTAAGATTAGTGCATTTGAAGCCTATGTTTATTTTTAGTTAATGTTATTTCAAAGTTAATCTTTTATTTGCAGCCTACATAGGCTACAGGAAATTTGCTGGAAGAGAGCCTTAAACATGTTGAAATTGACCAGAAACCACTCTCAAACGCTATATATTCATGAATTGATTAGATTTACTAACCAGCATCACAACAATACATTATAAAAGTATAATTTAGTTGAAAGGTGCAAATAAGATGATTGTGAATGTTCATATCATGATATAAAAAAAGAATTGCCATTTGAAACAGATTTACAGCGTCAGTGTTCACATTACCTTGTGATTGTCTTCAATGTTAATTTAAAACATTGACAAACTATTTGGCAGTTCAAAGTGAATACGTTTTGCGTTACAATTTCTGATTCTTGGAGTAACGTGAGCAATATTAGGCCTGCGTTTGAATTGACACATTTGTTTTGGGATATACTTATTTTTTATTCTTTGGAGAAGCGAACAGCTGGCTGGGATGCAAATGCTCTTTATAGATCCGTAAGATCCAGACTGATTTTCTATTCGCATCTTAAGTGAGCCAAGCGGACCGGACGTAGGCTACATTTCATGTGCCTAATCCTTCTTTTACATTTTTAGTCATACTCCCATTAAACAAGTAATTAATGCACACAACCACATGGGAATTTCGCTGCAACGAGGCATTAAAGCAAAACATGCACACGACAACGGCCTTATATCTGTTTTCCCACATTGTCCTTTTAATTTAGTAATGCGCGCAGAATACCATTACCCATAACATTTGAAACACTTTCCTAAAATGTAGGCCTATAGGCCTTGTGGGTAAAGTATGCATTCGACGTGCATGTCTGATGGAATATTGTAAAGATATGATTATACCGATGCTATCTATCATTTGCGTGTTCTAAGGCGTCTGAGAATTGTGATAACAACGCAATCGGCAATTGGAGGAGGTTTATATGATCTATGGACACAGGAAATCAATTAGCCTCATTTATGAGAGTTGCATCCCTGATTTCTTCTGCGTCCAGTCATAGGCCCCAAAACATGTCTATAGATAAATTACGAGCACATTCGTAGAATAGTATGTACTAAGCCTGTAATGCATAATTGATAAGCAGATACATTTTCTAGTCTGTGACGCCCTATGTTAATATCAGGTCACTCAATTATCTGAAGATGACCTATACACACCGATTACATTTGATCTCCGTGTACAACGAACGCGCATGATTTCAAATCCCCCAACGCTGTTATCAAATATCAACCTGGCATGCATCCCTTTGGTACAGCAAGCCCAACCCCGCCTGTCATATCAGAAGGGGGAAAAACGGTGGCGTCTTGAGAGGCACGTTGTTCTACTAACCACGCTTACCTTCATCTGGAGAATAAAGATGTGAGCCTGCCTTCTCTTTCTCACGAAGAAAGGTGCATAGGAATGCCTGAAGTTCAGTAAAAAAGGCTGCTGCTAGTGCTATGAAATCTTTTGCCTCGGGGGCAACCCGGCGGCTTCTTTTCATTTCGAGCACTTATCGATTCGCTGTTGTCGTCTTTGGCGACGCAGAAGGACACTTGAAAGAATTTCTAATGGGGCTGTGATGTGAGAAGGGAGGTGACCTGACCAAGCGCGCTCTTCTGATTCTTAACGAGGACATCAACCACTTTGCACACATTCAGCTGCCGACAGCAATACTAGGCCTATTGGACATTTCAAGGATTTACTTATGCACAGGCCTATTCTATGAAACGTGTAGACATGCTCTCCATTTCATGTAGCCTATATGCATGCAGTTTATATTCCACTAAATGCATGTCTAATAAAGCTGCCATATAACCAAATAGTGGTCAAATAATATGGGATTGACAAGCAATCGCTGCACTAATCAAGTCCATTATAGTCTATTAATTGTGAATACGGTATAATAAACATTGCAGTGCAAATTAAATTTGTACAATCCTATTTTCTTTGTTGGATTTAGTTATAGCCTACATCAAACTGGTATCTTCCTAAATGATTTACGATTTGCTGTATGTTAGTAAATGCTTCCTTGACTGTGTTGTACTAGAGCAGAACAGACCTATCTCCCTATAGGCCTTGTTGTGTGAGCCCAATAACTAGATTGTTCAGTGGGGTGGGGGTATAGAGGGTGAGTGATCACTGTCTATAGCACACATTTGTTACAGATCATTTATCACTTATTCAATTATCATTCATCTGTACTAGTATAGGCCTACAAAAACTCTTGCACCAAAATCAGAAGAGTTGAGATATTGACATATTTGGCATTGGATCACACATTTCCCTCCACAGTGTAATTAAAATTATGCCCCTGACACAAAGTGTGTATATTTCGAGAACACTTTCTTTCTTCTGACATGTTGGATAAATAGTTTGCCATAACCAATTATTTTTCTTGCCCCAGTTTCGAGTCATTAAAGTCAAGTCCAGCGTAGACCACGAGGAATCAATTAAAGTACAGTTAAATTGGACTGAAAATGCCCCAAAGTTGAACTTTATTCAAATGTTTCTCAAAGTGAATACCTCTACCACTACCCTCACCTAAACCAATCAGATCTCCACTGTCAATGCATTCCATTCCAGGTTGACATAAACTTCTAAAATGTTCATTCTATCTCACACCAAAGAATCAAAAACACTAGACTATGCATGATGACAAACATATGGTCCACTATCAATCTATCTTGCAGCTTTAAATCTCTCTTTCAGTGGCAGGCTTTGGTAATGTGGACGTGAAGTCGATTACTCAGGAGTGTACGTCTGCCTGAGAAACTGGGCTGGCTTGTTTTCTGCATCAGCCCTCAAAACCACAAGCGATTGTCGCCTAACGCTATGTCTGGCCGGCGCTCTGTGGCCATGTAATAAAATTTGGAGTCAAATTGGTCTTTCAAAGCCACAAATCTTTAAACAAATCAGTTTATGTACTGCTAATACGTTAGACAGAAAGTAATGGCTTGGAAGTCACTTCAAGTCAGCTTTATTGTGGGTGTAACTCCTCGACCATCGCTACATTCGAGCGAGGGGAAGGAGGCAGGGACAGAGAGAGATAAAGGGAGAGAGAGAAAAATAGAGGGAGGGAGAGAGAAAGAGGGAGAAAGATAGATTAGAGACACTACTATCAACCCCTTCAGCAGAAAAAAAAACGATTTGTGTATCCATCAGTATTCTAAGACGCATTAATAACAAAAAGCCGCCTGTAAATTAACTAAATTAAAAGGATGACTCTTGGATAGCTCTTGAGCTTGTTGAACGGCTTTCTGCCTGATCCTTATTATAGCCAGGCTGTGTCACAACACCCAAAGGGGAAAGATCCAGCACGACAGTAGGCTAGGCTACTACTCAGTCCAGCTAAACACGAGTCTGTGGTTTGACTTTAATAGAGCTGGCCCATATAATAATTTACATGGTTGCCTGCACTCCCTCCTGCCTACAAGCTAATGCAGTGTATATTTAAAAAGTACTCAGCTGTTTTGCCCATACTACCTTCCTTGTAATTATCCTAGCCTTGAGTTCCCAAAGAAAATGCATCACTGATGTCATGGTGGTTTTGGACTTCAAATGGCTTCCAATGTCATCTCTGGTCAGGTTTAACAGGTATGGATTCCCCTTGACATCGGTCAGGCGGGAGTTCAAAGGTTCCAAAGAACAACGAAGAAGACACTAGCAAGTCAACCCATGCTTATAGAACACAGTGCAACATTTTCAGTCTAGCAAAATAATGATTGACACATAAAACACGGGCCTCGAGCATGGTGATCTTAATCACAGATGCAAAGGGACCAATAAATTGCTCAAGCAGTTCACTGATCAATTCCATGAAGAATCAATGGCGAACTACCGCTAACCTGCCGAAGGGGAAATCGGGCAATAATTAAATTGGTGTAATAAAATGGCCATGATGCTTCCATCTCATCAATAACATGTAAAACAGATCAGCTACACAATAACTCCCCTGACCGTGTACCCAGGTGGATCGCAGGGCGCAATCGGAATCAGCTTAGCCTTAATTGGTCTACTGCGGCAGAGAGAGAGACTGTGAGCGTAAGAGAGAGAGAGAGAGAGAGAGAGATAATGGCAAGACAAATGTCGACAGTAGTAGAGGAGAGGGTAGATCGAGAACGCTGATAGATAACAATAAAGCCTTTACCCCCTTTTGCGACCAAACCCTTGTTCTGCAATCAAGACCAATGGATTGCATCCTTTTATCTATCTTAAATGTTCCGTATTGGGGTAGAATTGGTCTCCTTTTCATGGTACTACTCACCTGTGTTACATTGTATATGTGTGTACACAAACCAGTACAACAGAACCACCAAACATCAGAACCGCCTGATGCCCCATTGGCCCGCACTGATAAACATGATAACCGCCATGTTGATTATGAGTCGTCTTGGCGATGATCTCCACTCCGACTCTGTCGATCTGTCGATGAGCTATGTTTTTATTTCATCAGTACTGTATTCAAATGATAGTCAGTGAGACACAAATACAATTGATGTATTATTGATTTATTGATTTATTTACTCATTTAGCCCTTATTTGACCAGGTAAATTGACTGAGAACACATTCTCATTTACAGCAACGACCTGGGGAATAGTTACAGGGGACGGGGGACGGGGGACGGGGGGATGGGGGGACGGGGTGATGAAACAATGGTAAAACAGTTCATATTAACATGGGACGAACAACACAGATCTATGTAGCGTTGTGGCCCTTTCCTCAAGTCAACGGAAGAAAAACTAATCCATGGGTGACGGACTGTCAGGGAAACGCGTGTGTGTGTTTGTTTGTGTGTGTGTGTGTGTGTGAGAGAGAGCGAGTGAGCGAAAGGGGCGCCTATAATCCAGTCCCTGTGTGAAACTGTTGACATTTGTGCTTTTTTTCCCCCTTCATTATGTGACCGAGGCTGTTTTGCGCTGGATTAGCTACAAATCTCCCATGCAGCACATTCAGCATGCCACTAGTAGTTTAACTTCATTAATAATGGATGAAGAGATTGTAATCCTCAAGCTAAAGGAGCAGGAGTAGCAAGACACAAGGAGACAGGAGCAGGTAGAGACAGAGGGAGTCACAGTTTTTCATCACCCAACACTATCCAGAATTGTTGACAAACTGATAACCTTCCAAATCATCGTTGTCCACTTGTAATATCCGATCTCATATCAATAACACTGTTTATGATGGAGTTTGCCTCGAACTCACAAAGGTTGGGGTGTTTAAGCCAATCCCGGGAGAGGGGAAAAAACAAAATAGGGGGTCGAGACTTTGGAAATCTCGGTGGTGCATATCCCAGTGTTTTCCATTGATTGTGTTTACTCAAGCTTCTCATTGACGACTATTATGGAAGACTGAGGAACTACCCTGCCCTAACAGCAGGATAAAGGGGATTAGCGTGCAACGTATTCACAATCTCTCCACCACCGGCAATGCTTTATATCAACATAATGGGATATACATGAGCCATGTAGCTGCTTATTGCACTTAGGGATGAGTATGTAATGGGGAATCACCCCAAACCTCAGTATCTGAAATGACGACATATCATTTATTGAGACGTGTTGTTGTCGCTGTGTTGTTTGGATGGGGGTTGGTTTGAGGTAGAATAGTTTGTTCTCCAACTATAGCTTTGTGTTGCTGGTGAACTCGCTGGCTACCAGGCCATCTGCACTGGTTCCTTATTGAGGGCTTTGCTTTGTGTTGCGGCTGCTGCCTCATTTGGACGCCTGTGGGCATCAAAGGGGAGAGGTTGGTAATCCTGAGGAGACTCTCCACAACCACCATCTTTAGTAATTATGTCACATTCTGCTTTAATGGAATAATTCTAGTAAAAGAGAGGAGAAAAGAGAGAAAAAAAGAAGAACAGAGGCTTTGATCTTTTTCTCTAAACCTTTTCCCAGAGGAATCTGAAGAGTTAGAGATACTGCCGTTCTAGTACCTGATGTGCTTCTTCTTCACTTCTTTCTTTCTCTTAGTAACTAAGATGAGCTGTATGATATTATACGATGGGAATCTCATACAGTATCCATTAGATACCTCAGACAAATGTATTTAACCTTTGTTTAACCTTTATTTAACTAGGCAAGTCAGTTAAGAACAAAACCTTATTTACAATGACAACCTACCAGGAACAAGTTGGTTAACTGCCCTGTTCAGGAGTAGAATGACATAGTTTTACTTTGTCAGGTCAGGGATTTGATCTAGCAACCTTTTGGTTACTGGCCCAATGCTCTAAGCACTAGGCTACCTGCCGCACCATAAACAGAGTGGAATGAGGAGTAGATTAACGTTCCTTCTCTGTACCAAATATGTATGGACTACTTTTTAAAAGGGACAAGGGTTAATCACCCAATGGCATAAATCTAACAGGGCAAGTTGTAACGAAGTGAATACTGAATGCTTGACAGGGGCTCCAGTATGCCTTTGATGTTTATAAACAGCTCTACGATTGCCATTGTCTACAATTAGAAGAGTGGAAAAGTAATACTGTAGCAAATTTGGTCCAACATGTTAGTCATTATGCTATGAGGCCTAGACCTTTTGAGGGCACAAGTAGCCTCTTCCACATTACACTAATTCATGTCCATATTCAAAAGTGTCATGGGTCTCCAGTTGGGGAGATTTATCTAAAAGTGTAAAATGTCACGATATTAACTATTATTGTTTATCACTTCCATTCAAAAGGTTTTTAATGAAACACTACCTTTAAATCTACTAGGTCTTGCGTATCTGCTGTGGAGAACACGTCGAGAAATTAAAGGGAGGTTGCGCCTAGTGTGGAAGCTGCTTTCAAAGCTTCTATAAATGTCAGAGATAGAGAGGTTTTCCTTGACACATCAAATGGACTTTTCACCAAAGACACAAACTTGCCCCTGGAACGCTTCTCGTTTTGAACATGTTCATGTCTATGTATAACCACTTATGGGTAATCCTGTTTGTTCATGTCATTCTAAATGGAGCTCGATTGCACAGCGAGGCAACCTGTACCACTCTAACGACTCGCAATGAAAAATAAAATCCTCTCCCAATGAGATTTCAAAACAAGCCTGCTGACCCATACTTTGTATTTGCATGTTGTTTGATCTAAATAATAGCAGAGAGTGAAGTTTGGCTTTGAATGAATTGCCTGTGATAAGGTAAACAAAATCTATACTTCATGAAGAACATTGAACTTGTGACCTTGCAACAATGTTTCTATTAGGAAACAGCTCTGAAGCTAACAATACATTTAAAGAGGTATCTAACAATGAACTTAGCGCAATGAAGGCTCTAGGAAACCTGGCCCACCCTGGTCAACTTATTAAAATTGCTCAGAATTTTAGTACAGCTCTTCATGTGCTAACCTTGAACCATTACAATTTTGCATCTACTGTCTGTATTACGTTCTAGTATCTAATCAAACACTGTGAGAGCCAAGTGAGTTATGTAAAATATAACACTATAGGCATCCACCACCTGTCTATTTTCAGGTTATCAAACTAGATCAGAGTGGAAACAAGCCATTTCCAATTGCTCTTTCTTGGTTCAGCATCCAATGTCATGTAGGCCCATTGCTGTTCCTTGCATTTTTTTTCCAATGTCGTGCAATGCATTGTTACAGCTTGGATATTTTCCTACATTTTGCTATGAGCCTGCACAGGGCATAGTAAATACCAACAGGACAGCTTTGATATGTGAGGTGCCACATTGTGACAAATAAATGTGTAGTAGACTAAGCTTAGGCATTATCGTCACTTAATGGCAGATGTGTGTCTCGTAAATATTGCTACAAATAAAGTTTCTGAGGACACGTTTTGACTGACACCTTGGTTTGCCACAGGGTTCGTGACCTCGGCATGCCTTGGAGGCTACGGGACAATACTAGAGTTTCATTGTAAACCCCCCATTAGCTTGTTTCAGCCCTGATGCCTCTGCGAACACCATTTTGTCATCCTGTTAGGACTATAAAGCCTAAAGGAGGTGGTGGTGTCAGTAACGATGGCCCCCAGAGATGCTTTCCTGTCTACATACTTGCTATTGAAATACCAATGGGGTTAAGAATGGGAAGTTCATGAACACAGCTAGAACATTGGTCACTTGATTCTATGCTCCCCTTGATGACCGCTGCCTCCACCTTTTCCATTCAAGGTCAGTTACGTAAACAAAAACACATCGTAAGTTATGATAATGGGTTTCCGCTACAAACGCCAACGCAACTTTGTTTAGACTAATTATTAAAATATAGATTGTGTCGCACTTTTGATTATTACATTACACAGTGACTAGGTTTTGTGTCATTGGAAGGCATTGGAAGGGCACTGCATTTTCCCAGAGCTATATTGGCATATCCCTTCACCTCTTCATATTTCTCACCCCTTGCTTCCTTCCTGGTAGAGCTTGAACAAGTCAGTAAATCAACCGTAAACAAAATGGCGTCCCCATTTCATGTCAGATACATCTCCCAATAGTCCCCTCCAAAATAAGCCACACCAAAGCAACAGCTTTGTCACGAATGGGGACATTTCTGTGGCCATGGTCTCTACATGATGCGAGTGCTAAGACAGAGAAGGCTGAGTACAAAGTTACATCTGGACCCCCTGGTTGGAAGGAAAGCCAGCCGATTGACTTGAGCTAAGCTGCCGCTGGACACCTTGTTGCTTTCCGTGTCTACGGGTCTATGTATCCTATCGCATGGCGATGTGTCAGCCAAGGCCACATGAGCCCTGGGCACATTCCACCCTTCTAGCGTTACAATTAATTGCAGGGCTGTCACGAACAATGTTTAGCTAACAGGAAACACATTGGGCCACAACGCAAAGTCCTAGATTGTTGACTGATGTCATTAGAAGTGTTAAATCTTGTTCCAGGTTGTTTCACTCCCCACCCCTCCCCTTCTGCCTGTAGAGTATGTTTCATAAGGAATAAAGCAGAGTCATGTCTGAAGACATTAGCGTTGTGTAATTCCAGGAGACACTCTGATGTTCCTTCGTCCTTTAGATGGGTATAGTTGCCGAATGGCATATCATTAAAAATAGAATGATAATTGTTATCACTTGTGATATCAAATCCTGTACCTTAGACACCACAGGAATCGAAGCCAAAGACCAGGAAGACTTGTGAAGGGAGGGAGGAGATTGTTAATTACCAAAGTGGGGGTTACCGAGTTGATAAAAAAGCCCGAGAGCAGAGAGTGGTGAAGCGAGGCTGAAGCCTTTGCTCTATAACTGATAATAGCTGCTTGATAGATCATTTAAATTAGATCATCCCTCCTCCCTATGCACATGACTTCATTTTGCATGTCTGAGAGAGTAGACGTTTTCGGCTTGGACATTTGTGGCCCCCCAAGGAACTCCTTTATGCATCCTCTTCCATCTATGTGTAATTAATAGGAAACGTGTCACAAAATAAATTTGATTATCACAATGAATCGCGTATTATTATTACATCACATTCCATTTGAATGAGTCTCAACTCCAGACGAACCTTTTGAAAGAACCTTCTATCTTGACAAAGTTATCTGAAGTTTACAGTGAGGAATATATGAAAGTCTCTACCCTGATGTTGTAGGCCAAAATGTGGAGAGGTTATATTGCTGATAAATATGGCTCAAGTGGTTTCCTTTAGGAAAATCAATCCCAAAGCCAGACAATGCATAGACAAACTAACTCATAGTTTCTGTACGTTGCCCAAGGGACTGCCCTAAATGAACCTAAAGTTATGTTATATCATCCTGAAGTAATTGTAGCATGAATAATGAATGACCTAAAATTACCTGGTGACCCTCGCTATCCTGTTCTACCATCAATAGTGAGATGCTTTTCTTCAGCCATGGAAGGATAGCGGTGCATGGAGAAGGCTGCCATTGAATAATTGGAGATCACACTTTACATTAAGATACCCTTCATAGGGAGATTATACAGTTGAAGTCGGAAGTTTACATACACCTCAGCCGAATACATTTAAACTCAGTTTTTCACAATTTCTGACATTTATTCATAGTAAAAATTCCCTGTCTTAGGTCAGTTAGGATCACCACTCTTTTAAGAATGTGAAATGTCAGAATAATAGTAGAGATAATTATTTACTTCAGCTTTTATTTCTTTGATCACATTCCCAATGGATCAGAAAATTACATACACTCCATTAGTATTTGGTAGCATTGACTTTAAATTGATTATCTTGGGTCAAACGTTTTGGGTAGCCTTCCACAAGCTTCTCGCAATAAGTTGGGTGAATTTTGGCCCATTCCTTTGTGATGGCCACTCCAATACCTTGACTTTGTTGTCCTTAAGCCATTTTGCCACAAATTTGTAAGTATGCTTGGGGTCATTGTACATTTGGAAGACCCATTTGCGACCAAGCTTTAACAAGACTGATGTCTTGAGATGTTGCTTCAATATATCCACATAATTTTCCCTACCCATGATGCCATCTATTTTGTGAAGTGCACCAGTCCCTCCTGCAGCCCCACAACATGATGCTGACACCCCCGTGCTTCACGGTTGGAATGGTGTTCTTAGGCTTGCAAGCTTCCCCTTTTTCCTCCAAACATAACGATGGTCATTATGGCCAAACAGTTCTATTTTTGTTTCATCAGACCAGAGGACATTTCTCCAAAAAGTGCATTCTTTGTCCCCATGTGCAGTTGCCAACTGTATTCTGGCTTTTTTTTATGGTGGTTTTGGAGCAGTGGCTTCTTCCTTGCAGAGCGGCCTTTCAGGTTATGTCAGTATAGGACTCGTTTTACTGTGGGTATAGATACTTGTACCTGTTTCCTCCAGCATCTTCACAAGGGACTTTGCTGTTGTTCTGGGATTGATTTTCACTTTTCGCAGCAAAGTACGTTCATCTCTAGGAGACAGAATGAGCCTCCTTCCTGAGCAGTATGATGGCTGCATGGTCCCATGGTGTTTATACTTGCGCACTATTGTTTGTACAAGGTGAACTTGTCTCCCAGTGTCTAGTGGAAAGCCTGTGGTTAGCTCTATTCTTTTTTTTTCTTCTGAAAAACTTCCCAGTCCCTATCTCCCATCATTGTAACACTTCTACTGCACTTATTATCCAGTAGAAGTGTTACAATGATGGGAGATAGGGAGTAGGAAGTTTTTCTGACAATAACCTTAAACCTTAAACATAAGGCATAAATCTACACTGCAGTTGCTCACCAAGAAGATAATGAATGTTCCTGAGTGGCCTAGTTACAGTTTTGACTTAAATCTGCTTGAAAATGGCTGTATAACAATGATCAACAACCAACTTGACAGAGCTTGAAGAATTTAAAAAAAAATAATGAGCAAATATTATACAATCCAGATGGACAAAACTCTTAGAGACTTACCCCAAGTAGACTCACAGCTCTTAACACTGCCAAAGGTGTTTCTAACATGTATAGACTGAAGGGGGTGAATACTTATCAAATCAAGATATATTAGTGTTTCACTTTTACATTCAAAAAGTATTTTGTATAGATTATGGACAAAAAATGTAATTATAAACACACATTTGAAGACAACTTTGTAACACAATAAAATCTGAAGAAATCCCAGGGGGTTGACTACTTATGATATGCACTGTATTTCACCTTTGGGGGGGGGGGAAAGGGAATTAATTGATGTGTCCTTTTGACAAATGGACCTTTTCTGTAAAAAGAAAAATTGGGATACGTGAAAAGGAGTGGGTGCTAAGCCCCCCCGAATGAGAAATGAGCTCCCCTAAATGCAACAAAAATCTAAATTTGGGGGTATTTCTAATTTAGCTGTTCTCATATTTGTTTAAAATGCAATGTTGTACTGCTATAGTGCTAAATATGAAAATACATTTCATCCAAATTAAACTAACACCCCCGCCTCCCTGTCATGGTTTAAACCAGTGATAGTTGGTTCAGGTTCTTTCAATCTCATGAATTTCTCTGCTACACCTGTCTGCCTCGCTCTCTGGCTGTCTGTCTTGAGCTTTCATACCAAATTTGCAACATTGTATCAACTGGGTCCAGCCTGCTAGGGAACTGGCAACATTGTTTCAACTGTGCCCTCACAGTTTCCTGCACAAATGAGCTCGGGACAGTTATATTTGCGTCCCATATATCAGCTCGGGATAGAGTTAATCATCTCTGTAAACAATGACTGTGGCACCATACTGTAAGTGACTTACACTGTATACCTCATGTGCGATGCTGGTGCCGTAGTGTGCTTACAGAAGTTGACATGGCCTAGGTAAAAGATCCCAGCAGAGAGAAGTGACTATCCTCCAGTGTGTTCAAGGCTTGGCCCCTACGAACCATCCCAGCCTTAACCTCCTCCTTGGTGCTCATGGGTACAACACCAGGCCTCCTGATGACTGAACTTGGAGGGCAGTTCAAATACCGACAGGTCACTGAAGGGGGCAATGTTAAGAGGTTCAAGGCTTTGCAGCCAATCCCTCTCAACTTCTAGGATCTTTAAGGGAAATCGATCATCTCCTACAGTATATGACTCCATGACAGCTCCATGACAGTGGAGAGAAAAACATCACAAAAGGGACAGCCGAAGCTTTGGAACTTGATCTACCGTTTACAATGATTTACAATTACATACAAAATGTGAAGACCAACAAGAAGGACGGTAACACTATCACTAATATTGAAGACAAAGAGATGGTAGGAATGACTGCGCTAGATTAAGAATACACTCTGAAGAATTTGCCAGAAAGCCTAATAGAAAATGGCTGCCTTTTTTTGTGTGCCTCAAATTAAATGAAGACTTGCATTGGGAACAGCTGCATGTATCAGTCTCTCCTGACACCCAATTAAATATCCATCCAATTACCTCACCACACACACACACACACACACACACACACACACACACACACACACACACACACACACACACACACACACACACACACACACACACACACACACACACACACACACACAGTCTTGCGCCGTTAACCTTGTGGGGACATACAATTCAGTCCCATTCAAAATCCTATTTTCCTTAACCCCTGACCCTAACCTTCCGGAACCTTCCGCCCGACGCATCAGAAGGTCACGAATGGGAGGGTGCAGAACTCACTAGGTCGCCAGCCAGCTCTGCTGCCCAGGACCAACAGTTTCCTGCTGACCCACTCCGTCACGGCTCCAGAACTCCAGAGCTTTGAGCTTCGAGAGCAGAGGCCACAGCCTTGCAACTCACAGCAGGGCAGAACAGTGGAGAGGAGCAGGGAGAGGGGCAGTGATAGTTGGGGGAGGGTGGCAGCTGTTCACCTCAGCCACACGTCAACTCCACTGTCCTCCCTCCCTCCATTGCTCAAAGTTCCCTCAAAGCACTTTAGAAGGTGAGAATTGCCAGCCCCACAACAATTGAAAACAGAGCTGGCGGATCAGCTGTAGCCATCAATCATACTTCAATCAATCACTGTCAACCCCCTCCTCACCACCAACCACGCATTGCCCTCCACCCTCAGGCACGCAGCCCTCTAGAATGCTGGGTAATGAGGGATGGCACGGGCATCCAGGCATACTATTTATCCTCGTATTTGAGAGGGAAGGGACACCCTCAGTGTCTATATATATATATATATATGTGTGTGTGTGTGCGTGTGTGTGTGTGTGTGTGTGTGTGCGTGTGTGTGTGTGTGTGCGCGTGTGTGCGTGCGTGCGCCCGCATGCACTCCCAAGAGACTCTGCCAGCGTCATTCAGACGGGGAAATAAATCTAATCTGTGTGTAACGAAGGCACATGTCAAGTGCTTAGGAAATGTCACCAAAGACTTGACCATGAAGGAAGGCATTGCTGTATAAATCATTGTTAAGAAAAATCATTCTAGTAACAGACTGGGGTGTTTTGATTTGTGATAGAAGTGATGGAAGCATATACCTGAATCATAATGCTCCCTACCATGAATGACATATTGAAATATACTGCATTTCTCACGTAGTTATGATAGTGTGCTATCTTTCTGCTTGGTTAGGTTAAACAATTTTGCCCAATTTTGTGGGGACATGATAGAGTGGAGACACATCTTCCATATTGGTTTGGAAAAAGGGACAATTAAGATGTACTTAATTAAGATGATCCCAACTCTTTGAGTATTTGGAGGTTTTCATGGATTACTGGGTTGTATTTCTAAGGAGTGTCACTCTAATTCTAGAGCCTAAGAGAGTTCTATCTGAATGTGCACTTGGGGTGAATCTGCATCCACTAAAATGCAGGCAGCACATATCATCTTATGGCACAAAACGTTGGCGTTAATCTAATTGACAAACAGCAACTGCTGAAAGAGGACCCGGTGTGGAATTGACGGTCAAGCTTCATTCTTGAAAATTGTACACAGCGCAAATGGAAATTCCATCAGAAATTTCTAACCAACGTATGATTTATTGTGTCCCTATGCAGATGCCTTGCTACCAGGTGATGACAACCGATGGCGATGGAGGAAACTCAAGTATATCATGTGGGACTTTGACATACTGCTATTGAGATCAGTGAACAGGAAAAGACTATATAATATAGCATCTGCTAATTCAATAATATTATGCTTAAGATTTATTAGACATCATTCGATTTAGCATAAATACATTAGCCCGGTACATTTCCAAGCTGTGGCACATGTAGTCCAAGGTGAATGTTGTTCAAGAGTTACAGAAAGGTGTGCTGGTGCTACGACTGTGTGCACTGGGACCAGGTTCAAATGACCTGTTCAATCTTTTCAATACAAAGATGTGCTTGATTGGGCTTGCCTGGCAAAGTGGAATGAAGGGAATAGTCCTACACGTGCAAGCCCACTGTCCTGGAACTCCAGGGAAACTGAAGCAAATGCTGAAAGTATCTGAACGTTTTTAAATTCTGCCATAGCCAAGGGAAATAGGGGTGCCAAGGGTGCTGCAGAACCCCCTGAAGTTAAATACATGATTTTTTAAATAAGCGGTGCAATGATGTTTAATATGCCTGTATTATCGGACCGATATATCCATCTGCAGCAAGGCAAAAACATTTTTCCGCCCGCTCTCTCCCGCCGTTCAAGAAAAAAAATCGCAGCACCCCACTCCCACACTACTTCCTGTAGCTATGAATACTGCAGTTTCTGTGAAACATAAGAACATAAACAATGCAACAGACTATAATACCAGCTATTCATTGAATGACTGAACCAACGTTTCACCACAGTGCCCTTGTTGGGTCTGTGTAGTCTCTAAGATTGCAGTAGTGTCTACATGAGTAGCTCCAACATTGCCTTTATTTGAGTGTCATCCGTACCCTGCTAGTTCGGGGGATGATGATGTTCTGCCGTTATACCACTCCCAGTCACCCCCTGTACCATTACTAACCTCATTATCAAGGAATGCGTTTTAGTTCCTACCCGTTGCCTTTATTTCCCTACCCATTGTATTCTCCCACTCTGCTATCACTTGTTGCCAGGACATGGAGCGCTAGCTATCTTTTTAATGAAATGAAATGGAATGGAAATGGATTCCTCTTATCTTTAATATGTTCTCCTTTCCAACCTCTTATTGTTGTCAACTTTTAAAAGGTACATGGGATGAGTTTCAGAGACACATTTGATAGCCAGACAATCTTCTCTCCTGGAATCCATTAAGGAGCATATTAAATGGCTTCCTAGCAGTTTGATTTGTAGTTTGAGCGTTAACCGCCGAATGTCGGTCTGAGATCCTTGTGAATTTAAAACCCCAGAAGTGAGGGATTGTTTCAATGTAAATGGGGCATGAAAGCCCTTTATTAACTTTTGTTTGTGGTCTTGTCATGCTTGATTACAAATCCCCAGTCGCCTCTACATTGTAGTAGGTTGCTCCATGTGGTTTGCGGCATTGAAGTACACCCTGTATTCTATGAACAGTCAGACAAACACATATCACAATCACCACATAGAACATTTGACATGTTTTCTTTGCAGGCGAAGTACACTCTGTTCATTTCCAATTCCATCCTGGTTTGTTCGTCGATTTGTTGCAAAAAAAAAAGAAAAAAAGAAGAGGTGTAGTCTTTCCTCGTACAGAAGCGGGAGGCTCCGCGTCAACATGGGATCTATGTGTTGTGACAGGGGGATGACTATGTGCACAAACACAGGGCTAGTTTTTGTGGGGAGGTAACTAAGGCCGGCGTGGTGTTGACACCTCCAGCTGTCTCCAGGGTGGAATAAAGATCTGACACCAGCAGCAGTATAGAGCTACAGACACCAGCTGGGCCTGGAGCCAGAGGAACGAGGAACTGTCTCTCTTCTCTCCCCTGTTATTCTCCCATCCATCCCTCCCTCCCTCCTCTCTTTTATTCTCTTTGGTTCTTGGTCTCCTGTATACTCTGCTCCAGTCTTACCTCCTCCAAACTCTCTCCAGTCTTCCTCTGTTATTTTCTCTTCTCCCTCCCTCTTCCCTCCTGTCCTTTCTTCCCATCTGCGTTTCGTTCTCCCTTTTCTCTTACTCCAGTGGTACCTGATCCAAACTCTCTTGACTCTGCTCTGCTATTTTCTCTCCTTCCTCCCTCATTCTTCCCTCTGCTCCCTTCTCCTTCCTCTCTGCTTTTCCGTCTGCCTTCTCCTTCCTTACTCCGACTGTACCTCCTCCAATTCTCAAGACACACACAGACTCGGCCAACTTTACTTCACTCCTCTAACATTGCTATCAGTGATATGGTAGCTCTTTACTCCAGTGACCACTAAATTCCACCCTTCTCTTGGCCCATGTGACAGTCCGAGAACTTGACCAGTGAATGAGGAATCATATATAATACCGCTTTCAGTAGCCTAGTGTTATGGAAGTTTGAAACAGTGATGATAGGACATTTCAGTGGTACGAAACAGGAACTATGGGAGATATACCTATTGCAGATATGATTTTCTGCGCCCTCTGAACTTGTGTTTCCAAGCTATCTTAATTTTGCTTCGCTCAAATGTATCTCCATTTATTGTTCCTCTGTAGTAGCTAGTTAGAAAGTGCATCATGCCACTAGGATTTAAAACGTCTACACTCTTAGAAAAAAAGGTGCTATCTAGAACCTAAAAGGGTTCTTCGGGTGTCCCCATAGGATAATCCTTTGAAGAACCATTTCGGTTCCAGGTAGAACCCTTTTGGTTCCAGGTAGAACCCTTTTGAGTTCCATGTAGAACCCTTAACACATAGGGTTCTGCATGGAACCCAAAATAGTTCTACTTGGAACAGAAAAGGGTTCTCCTATGGGGACAGCCAAAGAACGCTTTCGGAACACTTTTTTCTAAGAGTGTACACGGTTAGCATACTGTTATGGAAAAGTACAGCATAACTCATGCATACTCTATGCTTTAGCCAAATGCACCATTACAACCTCTTCAGGAATGACTATTCTTTCAGCCTGAACCCACTTTGACACTGAAGAGTAGAGCCAAATTAATATGTTAATTTGTCTTAAAATGTCTTAAGTACTTTGGCCCTTTTGACTCACATATTAAAATATATTTCCAAGTTCCAATTCATGCTTTTGTAAGAAAAAAGGGTCAATGCAGAAGAAAACTCCAACTTAGCTGTGCTTTGTACATTCCCTTCCCGCAGTCGAAAGCTGCCAAAATAAACTGGTATAACACTGACATGTAACATATCAAATTGGACCAAAAATATCCTGTAACTTTTGCAGCCTGTAAGCAGTGGTGGAAAAAGCCCCCGACTGCCATACTTGAGTAAAATTAAAGATACCTTAATAGAAAATTACTCAAGTGAAAGTCACCCAGTACAATAATACTTAAGTAAAGTATTTGATTTTAAATATACTGAAGTATCAAAAGTAAATGCAATTTCAAAAGTTAAAGCAAAAGTATAAATCGGTTCAAATTCCTTATATTAGGCAAACCAGACGACCTGTCACGATGTTCTAGTTTTTTAATAAAAAAAAAAAGATATTCATGGGCACACTCCAAAACGTAGGCATAATTTACAAATTAAACATTTGTGTTTAGTGAATCCGACAGATCAGAGGCAGTATGGTTGACCAGGGATGTTCTCCTGATAAATGCGTGAATTGGACCATTTTCCTGCCCTGTCAAGCATTCAAAATGTAACAAGTACTTTTGGGTGTCAGGGAAAATATATGGAGTAAAAAGTACATAATTTTCTTTAGGAATGTAGTGAAGTAGAAGTAAAAATTGTCAAAAATATAAATAGTAAAGTAAAGTACAGATACCCCAAAAAACAACTTATGTAGTACTTTACTTAAAAAAACAACTTAAGTTGTACTTTAATTAAGTACTTCACACAGATGGCGGCTACCAACAAAAAGAGCAACTGTTAGAAACTGAAGAAAAACCTGTCAATCAGAAGCATTCACTCACAAACGATGCTAAGCCTTTTCAAAAGTGTAGTGGAGGCACTTCACGCAGAGAGTTTTAGCCGTGTTTAAACTTGAGATGTCTGTAATTCTTGCCTTGAAACGGTGCGTTGCAAACCAGCACTCTCGCCGCGTGAAATTATCCTTTGTGTCTTGCCAGGGAACATTCACGTTCCGGCAATGAAAATTGTGTCACCACTGTTTGATTATAACCAAAAAACTGAACACAGCTATACTGCATGTGATAAATCATGCAGACAGAAAGAAAATATTGTATGGGCACATGTGCAGCCACACAGGTACACAATTCAAGACAATAACAGCATGTTTGTTACCTATATACTTTAAGCACCAATGTCCCAGGAAAT
The DNA here is from genome assembly GCF_018296145.1 of Oncorhynchus tshawytscha. Taxonomy (NCBI): domain Eukaryota; kingdom Metazoa; phylum Chordata; class Actinopteri; order Salmoniformes; family Salmonidae; genus Oncorhynchus; species Oncorhynchus tshawytscha. The sequence continues at coordinate 53,038,160 of NC_056436.1, forward strand.
ACATGATCAACCATATAGTTCATGGCCCTAGTTTATACAGCTATAACCCCAAAATGATAAAGATGAAGATCAAAACAGACACATTTCACAGTTAAATGGGTGTCATAGGTAGGCCTACTGCACAAGTAGGCCCAGTCAATTTACTGCAGTGCCACGACCCAAAACTATAAAAGATGATTGTTATTTTAAGAATTTTAATTGAGAGAATCACTAGCCCAGTTTTGCTGGGATCTAAATCAACCCAGAAGAGTCTAGATGTGCAAGGAAAAGAGCAACATTTGCATTTACTCTTAACTGGTGCACCAAATAGTCCAATTAATTAGTCGTCTTTGGTGTGGTCACTGAAACCACATACAAGAAACATCCGATTTACTGACAGAGCTTTCGACACAAGGAATTTCCCCTCAGCTTTGTCTGTCTCTTACTTTACTCTCCCGCTCTCCGCCCTTTACTCTCTGACAGGTTAAAATTACACATATGAAGACTGTATCAATGTAATGGAAAAAGTCAAACAACTTCATTTGAGGGGGTACTTTTACTTTTCTTGCTATAAAATGAAGGGGGAAAGGATTGCCTTCAGATGTCATTTGGAGGGAAAATGCAGATGCTGTGGTAAACGATTGCAGAAGAAAAGAAGGAGTAAGAGAGAGAAAAAGGAAAATAATGATAACAGACTGACGCGGTTCACAGCCAAATTTTTGTGGTCACTCGGCAGAATTACAGAAGCAAGAAATGTACCGTTTTTCAGCTCTTTTCCCCAATGTTTTCCCTTCCCTGGTCTTACACTCTTTTTTGGGGCCTCATATCCTCCTCTATCGCTGGTAGAGAACTCTGTGTTATGGTATAAACGGGGAATGAGGTAGGTGGTATTTCTTGCCGCTCTGATTCATTCGAGTTGGACGCTTTGTCGTCGGGATTTAGGCTGCGTTTGTCTTCCGAGGTGATGATCGCATCGTAACCCTACCAATATCCCAGCATGCTGTTGGGCTTTCTAGGAACAGAGGGATGTTTTCCCAACATGGCACCCTCTAGCCATAAAGTCACTACCTCGTTGACAATGGATGGAAAATTGTGTCAAATAATTTCAGAACCTTTTGACCTGCTTTGGTTTTATGTGCATTAGGGAGATGATGCTTTGATTTAAACCTCTTGGTGACGAGAAAGATGGGCCGTGGGCAAATGTTGGTAACCGATGGAGCGGGTTGCCTCTTCAGCTGCCTCCTAGCCCAGTGAGAGAGCAGCCCAGAGAGGTAGAAACCAAATACAGAAGGTTATTTCTCACCAGGGGTGGGTGGATAACTACCAAGTGAAATAATGTACAGAAGGGTAACAATATGGTAACAACACATGCAAAGTTATGTCATGTATTCATTCAGCATTCACCTGTGAATGAATAATAGATGAACCTGTTTCTTTATCTCCTAATTTTCCTGTCATTATTACTCATGGCTAACTGTCCATTTACATCTGCGGCCAGAGAGAGAGACAGAGATGACATGATGAGACTGAGGGATATGACTGTTGGCAATATGGACCTGGCTGGAGGAGCATCGAGACAACATTAATAAATATAGTAAAGATTTGGCAACACGGACTTTAGACACAACAAAGTCTACAGTTCACTGGAGCTAAGTCAGGAAAAACTTGGAGAAATACTCCAACGTAACCCAACCAACGCGTCCACAAACGAAAACTCAAAACACATGGGTGGGGCACTTGCTGAAATTCCTTATGAAGATTTCAATTTCATTATTCATTAAAAGCACCATCTGTGGCTGAATACAACTTAGTAAAAAAAAAAGATATCAAATAAAAACACTTGAAGTGCAAATGGAGTCTAGACTGGAAGCTACTGTAACAAAGATGGTGCCATTTGTTTTGAAGGGTGTCTGCACTCTTTCTAGAGTCTTTTGTTCTCAGCTGGGTTTGTGTTCTTTGGAGAGCGGCCCAACACCCAGATGTTTCTCTTTGAGCCACTGAAACTGATACTATTTTTCAAACCCACTCCGACTGCTCCACTCAACACCCACATAATGCTTCATTTTTATAAGTGGAATCAATATGGTCTTTGAGGTAATATTCTCCGGCATAATTTAGCTGGTGCTAGAATGGCATCTTTAAACTTGCTGAAAATTATATTTCCAAAGCAAAGCTATGCGTGGGAGGATTTGGTTTCCGAGAGGAAAAAATGCAACAAAAAAAAGAAGATCAATATGATTGAGAAACAAACAACATATCATTAATTCCTGTGCTTTGTTTGGCAAGCAAACACAAAAACACATTTCTCATTTGGGGCAGGATTTTCCCCCTTTCCGTTCTCATATTGCCTTGTGCCTTGGTGTTTTCCTCCTCTGCAATAGTAAATTAGTGCTGGGGCTAGAGGAGGTTTGCTCAGGGAGTGTAGTGATTCACTGACCTTGGTAATTAAAAGAGAAAGGCTGCTCATGGACAGGGTTGAACTTTACCACATTGTATTTACACAATTAATAGTTGGAAATAAGTAACAACTTCCACAGTGATGCACAGAGATAGCAAAGATCAAAACTCAATGAAAATGAGGTGCATCAAAGACAAAAATAATAATATACTACTCGATTAGTTTGGATCGTTAAACTTTAGGAACTTCCTACTTTCGCTATTCAATGCTCTCGTGGTATGTTTGCATCCTTTCAACACTGGATGAATTTATAGATGCTACTGCGAAGTAAATCTCACTGAAATAAAGTGTGCCCAGGCTCTATAAATATCGCCACAGCCAAAAATACCTCTGCCCTTCCAGGAAGTCTTTTCACTCGTTAAATCACCAAGAGCATTGGACCAAACTATCAGGACGGAGTGCACTACACAGTTTTCCTCTCTATGCAGTAGATCCTATGACACAATATCCCAGTGCACACGAGACAAAAGTGTAATTCGTCACAACAGATGCCAGCTTCCCTCCTCCCTCCCTCCTGAAAAAAAATGCCAATAGTGACACATTTACCTCATGGGGACCTTTTGAATTGTCGCTATAGCTCCACAAAAAAATGTGCTTGTTGATTGGGCAAGGTTTAATTTCCTTATCTATACTTGTCATGAGACGGTCCCAGGGCCATTGAAACATACCAGATCCCCGAGAGAAATAAAGTGATGGCATTTTTTAGTAGGTCAATCCATATATGTTTCACAGTAAATAAAGGAGGCCTTTGTTTTAATATTTTCCAGAATTATCTCTGCTACAAATTGATGAACGTCTCTGATTTCAGCCCTGTTCCAACATACACATCATACATTTCTTTCAGGCATAGCTTCTTTGCAGACGGGGCATTACCTTTGTAAAGAAAACAAGCAACATGCATGTGGTGAGATGGATCACATCATGCACGTTCCTGATCGTTTTGGTTGGTTGAACTGACCGCAGTACTTTCATAGGGATGCTTTTTGACTTTAAATTTAGCTCCCTGTCGTAATCCCCGGCATTGTTCTATTAGTTGGGAACTATGTCAGACACGTCGCTGGATATAGGACGGCCAGGCTAGAACATAGTGGGGAGGACTTGGGGAGTCAAGTGCAGTCCAAGTTTGCCTCGCGCCACTGTGTCAACGACCAGACGTGAAGATGACTCACCACACAACGGGAATCGCAGGGGTCAGCGGTCAGGGTCTCGGGTGTCTCTTGAGGGCAACAATAACCGATCAATGTCAAGAAAACAGACCAGAGAACAACTTAGACTAGCAGAAGAGTGGGATCACAAGTTCAGTTTCTTGACTTTGGAAGTGGTCGAGAACAACTTGCACATGGTTGTTTAAGCTCTTGAGATCTACTAATGTGGCTACACAGTACAATTTGTCAGTATTTCCACATTTCCTCGGCTGTTGTTTCACCTTTGAGTGACGGAGAATCCCTTAACGTGATGCGGATACAAGGCAGCATGTTGAAGCGTTCTCCCTCCCTCTCTTTCTCTCTCGCTCTGTCTCTCGATCAATGTCTAAGTTTGTCAAAAGCTTATTTTTTAGAAGTGTGACGTACACAAATGTCTGTCGTTTATGGTACACAGGCACTTCCACTTAAACTGTGATCCCAATGTATTGTTTTTGACATGGTCCCATGGCCAATTCATCTCTTATTTTGACTATGGTTTCCCAACAAGGGTAAAATTACACGTGTTGTCAGACATGTTGATGGTCGCTTGTAAAATTGACACACGTTTGCAAAGAGATGTGCTCATACTGACATTTCCCATTTTGTTTGTCAGTCAAAAGGGTTGCGTGGCGGTGGAGGAAATGAACTAACTCTGCAACACGGTATCAAAGGGGGAAACCCAATATCTATGCAGGCTACAGTGGAGAACCCCACCTGTTTAGGCAGGGAAGAGGGAAGAGGGAAGGGGGGTGGTGGGGTACTCCATCCATAGTGCCCATAATGTGCTTGATGGGGTTTCCATATTACCCACTCCTCCCACACCTTCCCAGACCAAAGAATCACAGGTGGGTTCCAAATGGCTGTCCTAGCGCTACGCCGGAACGACAGGTGGGCAAGTGCTTTCAATTTTGTATTTTTTTTTACGATGTCTGCCCTCTCCGCCTGTAGCATTTGGGAAACGCAACATGAGACGTCAGAAATGCCAGCTGTAAAAAAGGAGGTGGACAGAGGCGGACTAGGGGGAACTGTATACCTGGACTGTTAAGTTTATGGTTCTGGTCATAGTTACGTGATGTGGTTAGACCATTACTAGGGAACCCGAGAAAAGCTATTGCTTCGAGTGAAGTGTGAGATGTGATATGCTGGTTGTTTAATGTGATCTGTAAAGAACAAGTGAAATTAGACTAGTGATATTGTAATTATCATGGGCATGCTGTACGTAGACTGAGCATAAGTTCCTCAGTCCTTCATCACTCTGTGTAATAGATATAGATAATGTATCCAGTGTGGTTCAGTCCAACAGCAGACCCGTCACTTTGTTTGGAACAGAGCAGGCGATCGTTGGTTCTCCGTTCCTGTCTCATCAACCCCTGTTCCACCTATACTGTACAAACCCAGTAGTCTAATAATAATCAATAACTGGATAAATATGTGAAAAGGCCAACTCGATCACCAAAGAAAAGGCAGTCCCCGTGCATAACTGCAGCAACAGAGATATGCACTGTCGGGACGTATTAATTCTGCACTGTGGGGATGCATTAATTCTGTACTGTGTGGACGTATGTAGTGCTGTATGTAGATTAGGCACTGTGTGGCCATTTTGATTACTGCCTATGTGGTTTATGTTAGCTGTCAGTCGAACTGTGCAAATGTTCAACAGAAACTCAACTTTTGACATTCATTCTGGGTGGTTAAGGGTTAAGGTTTAGGATAGGGTAAGCAGTAAAAATAAAACATTTAAAGGAGTGCATAACACTGGAATTGAACCTGCAGTCCTCATAGCTGTAGCTTGCTGTTTAAGCCTTTGCTCTTACCCCATTCACAGTGCCCTAGCAAGCCATGAGCCTACCAGATATTAATAGGCACTTGCATTGCCCCTAGTGGACGGTAGGAAACTTGCAATGGAAATAATAATGACACCTGGGCATCGTAATCTGGTGCCTGCAGTTATGCACCCAGGAATCATATTCCGTACGAGGACGGCCTGGAAATGGCTCTGCCAAAAGAAGTTATTTTCTACACTAAGCCCTGAGCCAGTCTTCAAAGTCTACTGTGCCTAAATTAGACTTGATTTAAAATAGGGTTCAGCAAGTAGAAGTCAGGTCAAAGTAATGATTCATGACAGTGAAAGTGAAAGAAACCAGACATTACCGACAGAGAAGTTGATGAAAGCCCAAAAATGATCATGTCATCATTACTAACATGCAGTAAAACGTTATTGGCCAGTATTCTTGGAATGAATGGAATCTCTCCCTTAAAAACGATTGCTGTAGACGGTACTTAGTCATTTAACTGAGGTTTGCTCAAGTTCCGACAACTGTGTTGAATCGTACTCAAGTTCCCTTATTAATGCAAACCATAGGACTGCTCAAGCAAGGGTAGAGTAAAATGTAGAAGCCTAGTAAGTGGTAGCTGCAGTATTTGTCAGCTAAAGGGTTGATACTTTACGCCATGGCCTCAAGACATGTGCAGGCAGCCAAAAGGCAGAAGGTACTGAACGCTTAAGTGAACAGCCAAAGCCAGGTAAAGCCCCATCCAAACCACTTGGAAAATATCACTTGTGAATTTCCACTCCCAAGTTGGGGAAAGTCCAACTGACCAGGGAACTAAGCATCTCCAAACCACCCTTAGGTTGATTACTACTTGACTTTACGTCTGGTTTAATTACAAGACAACATCATTATAATATTATGGCCATACAAATGACAACATTTATTTTGTAGCTAGGTGTTTATATTTCAAATGGGTCTTACTTTTTCATCATAGAATTTGATTCTGGTATATGGAATGCACAAAAAACCAAAGCATGAAGATTTAAAAACAAGTTGATTTTAATATGTATATTTTATATTCATTCCATTTGAGGCTCATAATTGAGGAATCCTTTCTCAAAATGTGTCGCCATAGATTTCCCATTATATTTCAAAACGTCTCCACAGCCACCTCTTTTTCTGTCCCATTGAACTCCGGACAAATGTTACAGGTTCATCATACACAACCCTATATGTTAACTAAATTACCATACGGAAGTGATAATTATTCCCGCTGCTCAAGGGGCCAACATATAGTTAGATCAAAGTTAAGCTCCATCTCAAGCGGAATCTGTTTACCGTCCCGTCAATCTTTAGCTCTCCTTACTAACTACCTGCTATTCTGGACTTGACTGGAGATTTACACCTTTTCCATCATGGAACAGAGTAGAAGAAGATTTGGCAATGGCTAAACATCCGTCTTTTTTTTTAGAAGCTTTAAATCCTCTCTGGTGGCTAACTGGGTGTGCATCCTCTATTTCTGGAGAAGAGGAGTGATGGGCTTCTAAAGAGTGTACAGCTCGTTTCACTCTTGATCAGGACCTATTAATAAAGGTCCCCAGGGTGCTTGTGCATGTGTATGTGTGTAGAGATAGTGTGTGTATGTGTATTGTCTGTAAGTGAAACTGTGTGTGTGTGTGTGTCTGTGTGTAGCATGTAGAAGAGGGCTGGTTGGACACAAACAGGGCAGCACAGGGGACAGACAGCTGGTGGGGTTCAGGATTCTGAAGGTTAAGAGCACAGTGCCCCCAACACACACACACACACACACACAAACACACATGCGCCAACATACACACTTGTGCACACATATACACACGCATACAAACATGTTAGGAATAGAGCGTTTCGTAACAGGCACACACACACACGCCACGGCCTCTCGCCTAGACAGGTGGGTCGTGGTTCTGGTTTCACCACTGCCTTTTTTCAATACAAACTCACTCCGCAAGAGGAAGGGTACACTCAAAGCTCAAGCAATTCCTGCAAGAACTCCTCCAGAGTGTGGACCTGCAAGAGGCCGACCCATCTGTCCATCAACAGGCTCTCACTCTCTCCCATTCTCGCTTCCCTTTTCGGTCCCCACCTCCCCTCCTTCTCTTCTCTCTTTTTCCCTCCCTCCCTGCGCCTCCCTCCCTATCACGCCAGCTGTGGTCTAGTACAAAAACTGATTTTCGGAGTGTTAACCATGATGTTCTTCCTACCCGGCAGCCGGATTTCATTTGCAGAGCACAGGGGGGCAATATCTAGGGTAATTCCCGGGTTTAGTGTCACTGATCTTCTCACAGCTCACCTCGGGAGAGAAATTAAAGCCCAGATAAGGCCCCATCTCTGCTTCCAGCTCTGTCTTCCCTAGGCTCACCAGGACCATTCCTTACAGAACTGTACTACCAGGGCTGTCTGAGATGACACCATGGTCCTGCTGTCCTACTGCATGTCCACCTTCCACTGGCATTTTAATAGGTCAGATCTAATCTCCGATTTATACAATGTACATACATACACATACAGTGGGGCAAAAAAGTATTTAGTCAGCCACCAATTGTGCAAGTTCTCTCACTTAAAAAGATGAGAGAGGCCTGTAATTTTCATCATAGGTACACTTCAACTATAACAGACAAAATGAGAAAAAGAAATCCAGAAAATCACATTGTAGGATTTTTTATGAATTTATTTGCAAATTATGGTGGAAAATAAGTATTTGGTCAATAACAAAAGTTTATCTCAATACTTTGTTATATACCCTTTGTTGGCAATGACAGAGGTCAAACGTTTTCTGTAAGTCTTTACAAGGTTTTCACACACTGTTGCTGGTATTTTGGCCCATTCCGCCATGCAGATCTTCTCTAGAGCAGTGATGTTTTGGGGCTGTTGCTGGGCAACACAGACTTTCAACTCCCTCCAAAGATTTTCTATGGGGTTGAGATCTGGAGACTGGCTAGGCCACTCCAGGACCTTGAAATGCTTCTTACGAAGCCACTCCTTTGTTGCCCGGGCGGTGTGTTTGGGATCATTGTCATGCTGAAAGACCCAGCCACGTTTCATCGTCAATGCCCTTGCTGGTGGAAGGAGGTTTTCACTCAAAATCTCACGATACATGGCCCCATTTATTCTTTCCTTTAGACGGATCAGTCGTCCTGGTCGCTTTGCAGAAAAACAGCCCCAAAGCATGATGTTTCCACCCCCATGCTTCACAGTAGGTATGGTGTTCTTTGGATGCAACTCAGCATTCTTTGTCCTCCAAAAACGACGAGTTGAGTTTTTACCAAAAAGTTATATTTTGGTTTCATCTGACCATATGACATTCTCCCAATCTTCTTCTGGATCATCCAAATGCTCTCTAGCAAACTTCAGACGGGCCTGGATGTGTACTGGCTTAAGCAGGGGGACACGTCTGGCACTGTAGGATTTGAGTCCCTGGCGGCGTAGTGTGTTACTGATGGTAGGCTTTGTTACTTTGGTCCCAGCTCTCTGCAGGTCATTTACTAGGTCCCCCCGTGTGGTTCTGGGATTTTTGCTCACCATTCTTGTGATAATTTTGACCCCATGGGGTGAGATCTTGAGTGGAGCCCCAGATCTAGGGAGATTATCAGTGGTCTTGTATGTCTTCCATTTCCTAATAATTGCTCCCACAGTTGATTTCTTCAAACCAAGCTGCTTACCTATTGCAGATTCAGTCTTCCCAAACTTCCCAAACTTCCCAAAACAATTTTGTTTCTGGTGTCCTTTTGAAAGCTCTTTGGTCTTGGCCATAGTGGAGTTTGGAGTGTGACTGTTTGAGGTTGTGGACAGGTGTCTTTTATACTGATAACAAGTTCAAACAGGTCCCATTAATACAGGTAACGAGTGGAGGACAGAGGAGCCTCTTAAAGAAGTTACAGGTCTGTGAGAGCCAGAAATCTTGCTTGTTTGTAGGTGAACAAATACTTATTTTCCACCATAATTTGCAAATAAATTAATAAAAAATCCTACAATGCGATTTTCAGGATTTTTTTTCTAATTTTGTCTGTCATAGTTGAAGTGTACCTATGATGAAAATGACAGGCCTCTCTCATCTTTTTAAGTGGGAGAACTTGCACAATTGGTGGCTGACTAAATACTTTTTTGCCCCACTGTACACACGCTGAGTGACTGATCAGGTGATGACAGGTGAATTGTATGGTCCCTTATTGATGTCAATTGTTAAATACACCTCGATCAGTGTAGATGAAGGGGAGGATACCGGTTAAAGAAGGATTTTTAAGCTTTAAGACCATTGATACATGGATTAGGTATGTGTGGGATCCAGAGTGTGAATTTGCAAGACAAAACATTTATGTGCCTTTTGAACTGGGTATAGTAGTAGGTGCCATGACCATAATGAACTGCAGCGCTGCTGGGTTTTTCACGCTCAACAGTTTCCTGTGTGTATCAAGAATGGTCCACCACCCAAAGGACATCCAGCCAATTTGACACATCTGTAGGAAGCATTGGAGTCAACATGGGCCAGCATCCCTATGGAACACTTTCGACACCTTCTAGACTCCATGCCCCGATGAATTGAGGCTGTTCTGAGGGCAAAGGTGGGTGCAACTCAAGATTAGGAAGGGGTTCCTAATGTTTTGTACACTCAGTGAACACTTCCCCATACAAATTCTACACTTTACAATTGTAATCAAAAAACACCCGAAATGATGACATTAAGGCAATAAAAGCAAGGTTTAGTACATACTAATGGAATATTTGATCTCAAAGTATCCTTACCGGATCACTTAATAATGTAATCGCTGACTAAATATCATTGTGTCGTGTTTGATTTTAAGTTCTCATGAAGATGTACAGTATGTGTCCTTTAGCCAATTGACACACACATTTTAGGTAACATTTTTCAAGTGCAAAACGCATTGAGTTTAACGTATTGCGATGACTTGGGCATTTAGATTGAGGTGATGGCTGCCGACATGTGGATTGCAACGTCTTGTTCGCTGGGTAAAGGCCATGCAGGGAAAGCAATTAAAGAGACTCCAATGGTTTTAATTTCAGAAATCAACTCCAATGCTTTTAGTAGTACTTCTCCCCCTTTCAAGCAGCAAACGACTTGCCTGGTATTTAATGAAAAACTTGTCAACTAGCCTTTTTAGGACTCCGGTAAATGTCATCTAGTGAAAATGTGACTTCATGAGAATCCTAATTTAATTTAAAAGCTGTTAAAATCGACAGCATCCACTTCAAAGGGCGGTGGAGGACATATTACTCCTGATTGTAGCAATGTGGTGAAACATGAATGAAATGTCAGAAGATGTATTCACTTTCAAAATTCAATCAGAATGTGGCAGAGTGGCGCACTTTGAATATTGAACTGAATATTAAAAATGAGACAAGGGTATCATTTAGGGGAGAAAAAAAGAAGCTTTTTCACCAGTACAGGCGCATCCTAGCTTTAAGGTTGGGGGTTCTGCCAATGACATTGGTTGTCATCGCTCAAGTAGTGTGTCTGAGCCTTGTGGTGGGAGCAATTAAAACAGGAGGACTTGTTAACCATGTGCTTTGGCTTAACACAGTGGAAGTGGAAAGACAAGTTACAGAATAGCACACAGAATAGGGCACAGTCATGTGCTTTATGGCGTTCTCTAAACACGATACAGGTGGCCAAGCGAAAACACACATGCACATACCCACACACACACACCACACACACTTAAATCCCTGTATAGTAAATCCTTCCAACCGATTAAGGCTTCCACCTCTGCCTAATTGTTTAGTACACATTATCATCACTTCTTCAATATTTTTCCAATCTGGCACAAAGTATGCCTGTTGGTTGGTTTGACATTTTCAAGCCAAGAGCCTCAATGTGTTTTCAATTGGAAGGAGATATGAGGTCCCATTATGTGACATGCTTCCCTTTGAAATCATGTGCCAGCCTGAGGAAAACATAAGAAAATATTTGCCACCAAGCACGTTCAAATTCCCTCTTGAGAAAGCCACAGCTTCACATGAGAAGCATTACTGGGAGGGAGGCCTCTGAAAAACATGTTTTTGGAATTAAAATATTATGAGCACGTTCAAACCAGATCAATTCTCTCATTGGCTCTTTCACAAGATTTGCATATTGTTGGATGGAAGAGGTTGATTGGTTGTGGTGTCTTGAGATCGAGGTTGCTCGGTGGGAGACGGGTGGTAGAAAAATGCACGCACGCACACACACACACACACACACACACACACACACACACACACACACACACACACACACACACACACACACACACACACACACACACAGTGTATGGTTGAAAGCTGCTGAGGAAAGCAGCCTCACCAGGGGAACAGAGAAGACTGTGTCGACACATGAGGCAAAACAAACAGTCTGACTTCTAAGCTTTGGCATGCAGGGTGACTGGGACCTCGGTTTCGCAGCTTTCCTACGAGATGCCTTTAGTCTTGTTTTTTACTCTGTTTTCCTCCTCTTTCTCTGTGTATGTGTTTCATTAATCCCCAGGGAGGGGATGAGAGAGGGAAAGAGAGGGAAAGAGAGAGATAAAGAGATGTGGTTGTATTCATTCAGTAGGCCTCATACATTTTTGGAAATCTTTTGTACAATCAAACACACTGACACACACGCACTCACAGGCACACGCAAACACCAGCACACATACACAGACAGGCACACACACACACACACACACACACACACACACACACACACACACACACACACACACACACACACACACACACACACACACACACACACACAGAGAGAAGTGCATTCTCAACAGCCCACCTTTACAATACAGAGCGCAGCTCTGAATCATAAAGAGACAAAAATAACGCCATATTTTCACCACACGAGACCTCACTTTTGCTGTCAATTCGCGATTACACAGACGTTGATGGCACCCAAGGACCACTCAACGTATTCCTCCTGCCTTTTCCCCCCTTTTGAACCACTGCCATGTTAAGGAAACCCAATCCATTGTTTGAAGTGAACAGGCAGATGGCCTTCTCGAGATTGTCCAATACTTTATGCAAACAGTGTCGTGTTTTGTTGAACCTGTCCTAGGTGTGACTTAATAAAGATGAAAACTCTAAAGTGCTGGTTCCCCCTCACCAGGGGACTGAATGAGAACCACATGCACAAATACAGCGCAGTGCTCAGCGTGAGTGTGTGTGTGTGTAAGAGAGAAAACAGTAATCACATAGGTTTCCTGTGAAAAACAATAACATTTGTTTTAAACCGATGGCATTCTTCTCGGGGAGACTCAGTAGCTCCCATGGTAATATGTCCCAGACTTCCTGAGTACTGGGAACTAGCTAGCTTCATTGACTACTTCTAGGGCCAGTGGGAGGTCAGATTGGGAAGCTATAAGATACAATTTGTGAACATTTCTTCAACCACACAATAATTACCAAACTCACAATAGACTGTACTCATGGCCAAAGTATACACACACAGTAATATTGGAGGACAGTAATGTGGTAATGATCTATGAAAGACAATTTCTGTCAGCATAGAGTTGTTATCTCAGATGTAGCATTAGCAACAAGTACACTGTACAGAAAGCTCTTAGACTTTAGAAATGTCTCTCCTTGACATTGTGATCAGTTGCTGTATATAGGCCGATGTACGTACATGAAAAACCCACCATTTTGAAAGGCAGATCATTTCACAACATTCTTCCCTCTATATAACAAATGATGCCATGCGCACCCCACGTGGCTCAGCTTAACCGTGATCAAGTGAAAGCTAGCAGGGAGCTCCCAGCGTGTCTGGTTCCCTAATGTACAGGGGCACTGGGGCAATGATATATCACACTGTTTTCATCACAAACCCATCAGGCTCCGCTTGCCTCAACTTTGGGGTTTCTGACCTAAGAGCTTCCCCCCTGTCGGGGTGATTTTACTTGGACAAATCTCTCCTCCTACCGGGGTCTCTTCACTGCAAGGGGAGCCATGGCAGACACTCATCTGCCTCCCATTACACTTCCCAAATTGAGAGCATACACGGTTGACGTGTTAATGGATACAAATGCAGCGCAGGGACATTTAGTGTCGGACTGTTAAAGAGCAACTCCCCCCTAGCCCTTCAAACTGCTGGAGCAGTCAAAGCTCCATGCTTAACCTTGCTACAATGCTACTAGCCACCTTATTGTTATTCTTCACAGCTCGGTACATGGTATTATCAGTGGTCGTTATGTCGCGGGACTAGCAGACTTGGCATACACATTTACATGTCAGTCGCATATTGGAAAGCGTTAGTTCAATTGACATAACTTGATCAATTGAAGTTTTCCTTGCACCTTTTTTGTTGATGGTACTAAACCCTGTCCCACTAATGCCACTATTTTCACTCATTACAAATATGACACCGGATGGCAGAGTTAGTGATAAGGTATTGGAACCGACGTCTGTTGTAACATTGACCCTGTTTGCTAACCCCGGCCTTTGTCTTAAAATTTGTATCATTTCAGTCCCATGTTACTTTACAGTACCTCTGAAACCTCCAAAATCACCAGATTAGATCAGATTAGTTATCGGAAACAAGCGGAGGTGGGTTACCTTTCGCTAGCTGTCAGTGGTGGCGAGTGCAGCGTGCAGTCAGTCAGTGTGGGCGAGTGTCTCTCACGGCAACAGAGAATACAAGTTGTTTGATACTGTTGACTAGCATGATGGGTGCCACTGTAATCCCACAGAGGATCATTCATGACCTCAACACTTAAATATAGAAGCACGGACACAAAACTCCTGCTATTCTGCAGGACGACAGGCAGACAAGCCTTCCAAAGTAGAGTGCTACTTCTTATTCTTCAATTTGAGCACAGATTTTTTGTTGAGTGGTCACCTACTGAATGAGTCTTGGACATTATAATTTAAACTGTTTTAAAAACTAGGCCTACAGCACCATGAACAAATTTGAGCATATACAGTAGGGGAGAGTGGGGCATCTTGATATGTTTTTTACCTTCAGCGTCACTACGTCAAGGGAAATATAGTATTCTTTCTGACAAAGATATCAACATATATTTCAGGATGTTGTGTATCCCTGGAAATAATCATAATTCATGTAAACATAACAGTTTTGAAAACATAGCTTGTCACAAAAAAAAGTGGTCTCTTGGCACAACTTACGCTGGCTATGGGGTAAATTGAGCATAGGGACAGGGTAAGTTGAGCTGCCTTGGGGTAAGTGGGTGATGGAGTTCTGAACAATGGGTGATGGTGCTGGTAGGTCAAAGCTTAATTCATGGAATGGGGGTGTGGTATAGGTAAAACGCTTTATTTAGGGGTCTGTAATAAATAATTTATTTACAAACAGTTTGCTAAACATTTATTAATCATTAGTAAATCTTAGTTAGCTAGTTATTCACAAATGTACATATATTTCCTTAAATATCCTGTGTTGTGTGTTTAATCTTTTACCAGGTACTGCTGGAATGTGTACTAATGGCATGACAACCTTTTTGTGAGAAATAGTATGCATATCATGCATAAAACGGACAAAATGTCATCATTTGTATGGGATATGGTGGCCATTGGCTCAACTTACCCAATGGCCATTGGCTCAACTTACACCAAGGCACTTTCATATTAAGTATAGGACCTAATATTGTAGCTTATAGAGACCCCAACTGATGTATAAAGCAATTGTATTGTTTGGTCCGGTGTGGCTGAGTTGGTAAAGCATGGCACTTGCAATGTCAAGATAGTGGGATCAATTCCCATGGTAATTCCACCAGTATGAAAAAAAATGTTTGTATCCACTCACTACTTTAAGTTGCTCTGGATAAGAGTGTATGCTAAAATGTTTATTTACAAGCATTATGTAGCCTATATCACAATACATTCATTTGACTGTGTGAAAATAGTTTTTTGGACCTAACTTGCTTAATTACATTTCCCATGTGGTTTCTTCCTTCAGACACCATGAAATTATTACCCCTAAATATTTGGTCACATGATTCATTTTGTTTATGAAACAAGGTGTGGCTCAACTAACCCCTTGGTTGCGGTCCAAACACTTAAAAGACACACCCTTGTCCACTTACCCTCACCTTATGCCCTTGGAGGAATTTCCGTCGCTATCTTGGAGGGTGGTCCAAATGATTAGCCAAGCAAGGGAAGTTTGCGACTTAAGCTCCTCAGCCCTCGTTTTTAGTTGGCTTTGCGAGTGTACAATTATGTTCACTCCGGGGCCTGACACTCCCCATAATTCAATTTGTCACGATTGTACATCCGCTAAGAAAAGTTAGCAAAAACTTAAAAACAATATCAATGGAGAAAGTGTAAGTAAAAAGGAATGCAAATAAGTTAGACATTTTGCTACTACGCAAAAGGTAAATATGTTATTGTTTGGTTATCTTTTGGAAATTGTAGAAATAAAACATTTTCCTTCTTCAGAAGTTCCAACTAGGCAGGCTAACATTAGTTAGCTAATTAATTTGCTAGCTATAATACAGGAGGCATATATTAATAATTATATATTTCATATACAGTTGAAGTCAGAAGTTTACATACACCATAGCCAAATACATTTAAACTCAGTTTTTCACAATTCCTGACATTTAATCCTAGTAAAAATTCCCTGTCTTAGGTCAGTTAGGATCAACACTTTATTTTAAGTATGTGAAATGTCAGAATAATAGTAGAGAGAATGATTTAATTCAGCTTATATTTCTTTCATCACATTCCCAGTGGGTCAGACATTTACATACACTCAATTAGTATTTGGTAGCATTGCCTTTAAATTGATTAACTTTGGTCAAACGTTTTGAGAGGCTTCCACAAGCTTCCCACAATAAGTTGGGTGAATTTTGACACATTCCTCCTGACAGAGCTGGTGTAACTGAGTCAGGTTGTAGGGCTCCTTGCTCACACAAGCTTTTTCAGTTCTGCCCACAAATTCTCTATGGGATTGACATCAGTGCTTTGTGTTGGCCACTCCAATACCTTGACTTTGTTATCCTTAATCCTTTCTATTTTGTGAAGTGCACCAGTCCCTCCTGCAGCAAAGCACCCCCACAATGGGATGGTGTTCTTCGGCTTGCAAGCATCCCCCTTTTTCCTCCAAACATAGCAATGGTCATTATGGCCAAACAGTTCTATTTTTGTTTCATCAGACCAGAGGATATTCCTCCAAAAAGTACGATCTTTGTCCCCATGTGCAGTTTTAAACTGTAGTCTGGCTCTTTTATGGTGGTTTTGGAGCAGTGGCTTCTTCCTTGCTGAGCGGCCTTTCAGGTTATGTCGATATAGGACTCGTTTTACTGTGGATAAAGTTACTTTTGTACCTGTTTCCTCCAGCATCTGCACAAGGTCCTTTGCTGTTGTTCTGGGATTGATTTGCACTTTTCGCATCAAAGTATGTTCATCTCTAGGAGAGCAGAACGCGTCTCCTTCCTGAGCGCTATGACGGCTTTGTGGTCCTATGGTGTTTATACTTGTGTCCTATTGTTTGTACAGATGAACGTGGTGCCTTCAGGCATTTGGAAATTTAGGATGAACCAGACTTGTGAACATTTTTCCAAACTGTCACAGTTTTCCGCACAGTCAACATAGTGTAGGTAAACTTCTGACCCACTGGAATTGTGATACAGTGAATTGTAAGGGAAATGTAAACAATTGTTGGAAAAATGAATTGTGTCATGCACAAAGTAGATGTCCTAACCAACTTGCCAAAACTATAGTTTGTTAACAAGACATTTGTGGAGTGGTTGAAAAACGAGTTTTAATGACTGTAGAGCTGTAGAGGGACCCCAGTCATATGAGTCTGGCCTGGTCATATGAGCGAGTAATGGATTCCTCATCATTAATTAACACCCTCATTCATTTATTATTCTTGCAATGTTTACAGAGGACTGCAATTATGGCCCTTGATATGTCTGTATTACAACTGGAAATCTACCCCACCCCAAACCCCCCACCACCAAATTACAAGGGAAAGTTGAGAAAAAGGCATGGGCGCATTGTGTAGGCCTAAAGGGACCGAGTGGTAAGGCTCACTGACGCATCACATCATTCAGTGAGCTGTCCAGTCTAACCAAAGAAAGATGTGCACCGCTAAACCTGCCAAGGCTTACTTTGATGCTGAAAAGTAAAAATCTTCTGGATGGAGCATGATAGCACCGAATGCCGTTAGGGGCCATATAGACAAATGTAACATATTTTGTCTTCTTTACACATCCTTTAACAACTGCTGTGTCAAAATGCTTGACTGTTGCCAAGAGAAAACATTTGAATATGTACCACATTTTCTCACACTTTATGCAGAAGACGAAGTTGAAATGAAAAAAAAAAAATAGAGAAGGAATTAGGGACAGCCTATGGTCTAAATTGAATTAGCCCTGAGATGACTTGCAGTAAGAAATGGCATTTCAATACTCTCAGAGAGAAAGAGTAGAAATGTGAAACACATGAATGTGAAAGAGAGTGCGGTTCCAGCGACGCTTTTTTAATGTGCTGACTCCACTTACTAAGATGAGTCACGCATACATCAGTGCTGTGTTGTGGGATGAAAACCAACACCCCACAGCTCCTCAAAACACGCAGAGACACACTCTATGACGTGACTTTACACTGCAGTCTTTTGTCTTTCATGTTCCAATGATAACTAACCAGGCATAGAATCATCGTCATTCCACGTGTTTATAATCATTAAAACATGTTTTTGTCAATTTAAATCCCCCAAGTTTTAGAGAGCTCCTCCAAATTTCCAAGTGTTTCAAAAATAAAGCTGAGTGTTAACGTGGAATGCTGAGTCAAGTGGAAGGGGAAAAAAATAATCGTTAGCTTTTAGCTAAGGACACTTGTACAGGACACGTAATCCCACTGTAAATCTGAAACTCAAACTAAAGGGTTTTTAATGCTTCAGATCTAAAATATGGAGCTTGCAGAGTTAGAGATCACGTTTCACCGAGGCGTGAGTAGCTCTGTCACTATTTTATAGACACAGAATCCCAACCTGCTGTGAATGTTTTTTTTTTTTCCTTCAAGGAAACTTACGCGCTCGCTACTGCTAGACGCTGACACTTGCAACTCATCAAATAAAATGGTGTTCTGAGCAGATGCAAGTGGAATATGCTTTTATAGTTAGCACAATTTAATTGGCATGGCTCATAAAGTGATACCGTCAGTTATGATATAAGGATTTGGCAGGTTAAGTCTCCCATGACCTAATCAAGATGTCATTCTAGCTATGGACCATCATCCACATATAGGGAAAATATTTTCATTGTTTAAAATAGTCTAACGATTCAGAAACAAACATTTCAAGTTTTGATCACTATTGAATGATCTGATGGGTAAATGTATTAACTATTATATCGCTGGCTAAGAATGCTGCCCCAAAGAGATTTTGGATGTCTATTTTGATAATTGTCTTTAATTATTCCATAGTGACACTCCAAGCTTTTCATGTCATTATGTATTTCAGATATGTGGCAGAGGACAGGACGTTGACAAACTGTAAATTCCTGTGCCCGTGTCTAGACCAAACTCAGCCTGGGTGGGGGGCATAGCACTGCAGACACATTGTACCTACTTCTGGGTGATGATGGGTTTAAAACTAGGTTATCCATCACCGGCCTTCCTAAATCCACAGGACTCCAACTAATACCACATCCAAACGCATGGAAAGATGGAAAGTTTGACAAACATCCACACATACTGTACTACCCCGCCCAGAGAAGATGGCCATCAAAAGACTTCTCTCTACACTCAACAGTGTTTCATAGTTGATCAAATACTACATGATAGACATGGCAGAATATAGTATTGAGCTGGTTTCAGTTCTGTTCAGTTCTGCCTGACTTTTAACCAAATATATACTTCCCAAAACCCCACTATTTTTCAATTGCAGTGAGAGAGAAGATAAATCCCAGAGACTGGGCCAAAAGTACTTCTCAAATTTTAAATTAAGGAGACGACAGTGGCTTTCAAAGCAAACCATTATGATAGTTAACATAAAACCAATTAAAGGGCCAGCTGTGGGACAGACGTGAATAATAGTGTTTAATTTGTCTAATCTTAGCTGGAGCAGTGGGTGGTTGAGTGGGGGGCACTAGGGTGGTGGGAGTGCCTCAGGTCAGGCTGGTACCCTGCTGGCAATTGAAGAGATTAGGTTTTGCCATGGTGTGGTACAAATGCCATAAATGGTTGGCTGGCTGTGTTGTTGTTTTTTGTGCATGTCGTCCTCTGTCATTTGTATTTGGTCTGTTGTTCGGATACTTTTTGAACGCTGTGGACATGGAGAAGCTCTCTGGAAATGTAGTGCTCAGTTAAAAGGCTGCTACCGCTTGGCACGAGCCAAAAGGAGCTGATTGAGGAGCTTTTTCAAGGCCACTGTAATTTGCTCCCACACTATAAAATCTCTATAAATATATAATTTTGGAACTTGTTCATATATGTAGTTCGGAAACTATTTGTAAGTATATTTATTGTGCCTGTATAAAAGTAGGCATTTATTAACAGTAGTTGTAATGGTTAACATCACAGCTGATTTGGCCTTGTTTTCGATTTGGTTTATAAAAAATGTTAGGCTAAATTCATGACTAAATTCAAATGTGAATTGGTTTCGGGTGTGGTTTGATGTGGGCGTCTCTTGTGTGTGCTCGCAGATGGGAAGAGTTAGACAAATTATTTAGCCAATTAGCTTCAGACGGCTGGTGTGCAAATTTGGTTTTACTTTGGATACCCTCTCTCTGGGGCTAGTTAAGGACCGCCAATAAATTACACAACGTAAATGAGACAATATTTTCATGTTGCACACCTTTCAGTTTTCTAATTAAATTCTTTAAAAAATTGTTTATGAATTTCTATAGTTATAATTTGTTTCAGGTTTTCTAATCAATGAAATTTGGAGCTATTGGAATTTTTACAAATTGCTACATTGTGTAATTTACTGAAGCTCCCTAACGAGCCCAGTTGGGATATCCAAAGTCAACTCACATTTACAATCGGCTTTATGATTGGGTCGTGTGCAGCTGCACTCCGAATTGATGATTACTTGTGTGCTTCCAGCTGTGGGGATGTCGCCAGGATTGAAATAAAACCAACCTTAATTTACATTGTGAAGTCTCACAAAACTCTGTTTTGACAAGAATTACTTTATGACCAAAATTATCCTATTTACACTTTGTAGTCAATTTTGACAGTAGAATAAATGTTTCTGACTCATATCAATGCCACATAGGCTGTTTTCCAAATGGGAAGTTTTGGGACAGTTGCTCTTGAAGAAATGTGCAAGTGCTCATCACATACAGCTTGTGGTTTACAGTAGAAGTCGGAAGTTTACATACACAGCCAAATACATTTAAACTAAGTTTTTCACAATTCCTGACATTTAATCCTAGTAACAATTCCCTGTCTTAGGTTAGTTAGGATCAACACTTTATTTTAAGAATGTGAAATGTCAGAATTATATTAGAGAGAATGATTTATTTCAGCTTGTATTTCTTTCATCACATTCCCAGTGGGTCAGACGTTTACATACACTCAATTCGTATTTGGTACCATTGCCTTTAAATTGTTGAACTTGGGTCAAACTTTATGGGAAACCTTCCACAAGCTTCCCACAATAAGTTGGGTGAATTTTGTCCCGTTCATCCTGACAGAGCTGGTGTAACTGAGTCAGGTTTGTAGGCCTCCTTGCTCGCACTCGATTTTCAGTCCTGCCAACAAATTTTCTATAGGATCGAGGTCAGGGCTTTGTGATGGCCACTCCAATACCTTGACTTTGATGTCCTTAAGCCACTTTGACGCAACTTTGGAGTATGCTTGTCCATTTGGAAGACGCATTTGTGACCAAGATTTAACTTTTTCTCCAGACTGATTGTCTGGAGATGTTGGTTCAATATATCCACATAATTTTTCATCCTCATGAGCCATCTATTTTGAGAAGTGCACCAATCCCTCCTGCAGCAAAGCACCCCCTCAACATGATGCTGCCACCCCTGTGCTTCACGGTTGGGAGGGTGTTCTTCGGCTTGCAAGCCTCCCCCTTTTTCCTCCAAACATAATGATGGTCATTATGGCCAAACAGTTATATTTTTGTTTCATCAGACCAGAGGACATTTCTCCAAAAAGTACGATCTTTGTCCCCATATGCAGTTGCAAACCATAGTCTGGCTCTTTTTTATGTCGGTTTTGGAGCAGTGGCTTCTTCTTGCTGAGCGGCCTTTCAGGTTATGTCTGCATAGGACTCGTTTTGCTGTGGATATAGATACTTTTGTACCTGTTTCCTCCAGCATCTCACAAGGTCCTTTGCTGTTGTTCTGGGATTGATTGACTTTTCGCACCAATGTACGTTCATCTCTAGGAGACAGAATGCGTCTCCTTTCTGAGTGGTATAACGGCTGCGTGCTCCCATGGTGTTTATACTTTATACTATTTTGTTTTGTACAGATGAATGTGGTACCTTCAGGCATTTGGAAATTGCTTCCAAGGATGAACCAGACTTGTGGAGGTCTACAATTTTTTCTGAGGTCATGGCTGATTTCTTTTGATTTTCCCATGATGTCAAGCAAAGAGGCACTGAGTTTGAAGGTAGGCCTTGTACTTCATCCACAGGTACACCTCCAATTGATTCAAATTATGTCAATTAGCCTATCAGAAGCTTCTAAAGCCATTACATAATTTTCTGGAATTTTCCGAGCTGTTTAAAGGCACAGTCAACTTAGTGTATGTTAACTTCCGACCCACTGGAATTGTGATACAGTGAATATAAGTGAAATAATCTGTCTGTAAACAATTAATTGTGTCATGCACAATTAATTGTGTCATGCACAAAGTAGATGTCCTAACCGACCTGCCAAAACTATAGTTTGTGGAGTGGTTGAAAAATGAGTTTGAATGAACCTAAGTGTATGTAAACTTCCGACTTCAACTGTAAGTGTCTACATTTCCTCCATTTCATGCCCCAATTAAATAGAGTGGTGTCAGAACTTCTGCCTCACTAACCAGAACCAGTTTGGCAGGGCAACGTGTATTGCTGATTTTTATACCAGCTTGTTACCAACTTGACAACTTTATTTTTCTGTAAATGCTAGCATTTAAAGACGGTCCTGCAGTGTAAGTAAATCTCCAGTGTCAATGTAAATAGTCCTGGTGGGCATTTGATTAATTGTTTAGCAGTCTTATTGCTTGAGGTTAGAAGCTGTTAAGGTACATTTTGGTCCTAGACTTGACGCTCCGGTACCGCTAGCCATGCGGAAAGAACAGTTTATGACTTGGTTGACTGGAGTCCTTGACAATTTTTGGGGCTTTCCTCTGACACCCCCTAGTATATAGGTCCTGGATGGCAGGAAGCTTGGCCCCAGTGATGTACTGGGCAGTACGCACTACCTTCTGTAGCGCCTTACGGTCAGATGCCGAGCTGCCATACCAGGCATTGATGCAACCGGTCAGGATGCTCTCGATGGTGCAGCTGTAGAACTTTTTGAGGATCTGGGGACCCATGACAAATCTTTTCAGTCTCCTGAGGGGGAAACGGTGTTGTTATGCCCTCTTCAGGACTCTCTTGGTGACATTAAACAGCGGTGTTTAATGGACACCTCCAACCACTGTTCAGCACTGTGGTAACCAGAACCTTCATCAACACCTCCAGAGGAGGATTCAAACCACTATGGATGGCACATACCCCTCCATTATTTCAAGAGGCCTTTGTCATACCCCCATCCCCCCACTACCACCACCACCACCGCAGCCCGGCGCAATTCTTCCTCCTCAATACCCCCTCTCTCTCCTTCAAAACAGGGCTCTCATTGACCTTCCCAGTGCCTCGTTGTCCCAAAGTGAGTTTTGATTACTGGCTTAAGCTCTGAGAAGGCTCGCCTCGGTGGCCACATCTGATCTTTTATACTAATTTTGGATTAATGCAGGGTCTGCAACACTGCGTCAACACCGTTGCTGAGAAGGGCCCTGCCACACAGAGCTAAACATTAATCCCCCTTAATGCTGAGAGTCAACTCTGAGTCCTTATCAGAATTTGCCTTAATCTCTGCCTAGGCTGTACAAAACTCTCCACTGGTCTACGGTAAAAAGAAATACACCAGGGTACAGATAATGGCAAAGTGAACTGCTGCATGCAGATGAATAGGAAATCCTTTTTTACCTTGGAGGAGTTGAATGAGTTGTTCTGGTTAGAAGAACAGGAGTTGAGAGAAGATCTTCTGTACAGGGACGGGGTCACGACTTGAACTTTCTTTATTTTAATTGCCGCTGCTGTCTACATCTTCCTACTCATCCTAACGGTCTTCATACTCACCAGAGAGAATCTCTGACAAGGCCCGTGTCCTATCACAAGTTACACTTATGATAGCTATCCAATCAGCATCTGATTTGATTTGAAGAATCTCCTTCCTCCTGCCTAAGTCCTTGCCAGACTGTTTTGAACAACTTTTCCCCTCTTTTGCTTTTTTTCCTGTCTTCCCTTTCAGAATGCACGTGTTCTGCTCTTCTGTGGGAGCTAGTCAGTGACTGGAAGAGAACCCTCTCTTGAAGACAACCCTTGCCTGTAATTTTCTCAAAATGATTAAGCCTCTAGGAGGGAGCGGGTGACATGATCATCTTTTATTTCAGTGAATTCACAAGTCTGCTTTTGCTTACAATTTTTTTTATACATACTTTCTCAATCTTTAGTTATTGTGTGCGATGTTGCAATGTTGAGAGTCATTGTGCAATTTACAGCTTGTGCTGATTTTGTGTCAAATTGTACTCAGCAGACAATATAAATCAAGACCCATGCAGGAAACAGAACTTGATGCACAAGTGTGAAAAAAGGTATGCACATTTGGTTGGAAGTGTGTAAGTGTATGTTCAATTCAAGTCGCATATTTCTCCTAACATTGTTTATGTAGATTTGTACTTATTTTTTTTAACCTTAAATGGTTGACCTTTGTAATAACACACACACACCTTCTCGCTAAAATGTATAAAATAAATGTAATTTAGTTGATGATACTCCCATCCAGGGTCAACTTATCAGAGCAATTAAGGTTAAGTGAACTGCTCGAAGATACTTTGACAGATTTTTCACCTAGTCGGTTAAGGGATTCAAAACAGCAATTGAGGGATTCAAAACAGCAACCTTTCGGTTACTGGCCAAACACTCTTAACCACTAGGCTACCTGCAACCCTACATATTAGGTTGCTATATAGCATGATATCATAATATAGAAAGCTTAGCTTAAAAATATAAACACATCTCCTAAAGTGGATAGGCTATAACATAATTGACCTCATACAAATAACATTCCTTAGTAAATTAAATACATGTTTAATTGATATTAAACTGGGCTTCATCAACAACAACGTATGGTCAGACTCAACATTACATATAGGCCAGAAGAGGCACTCGAGCAACTACCAGTAGAAAGCCTATAATTACCGTTTAATTATTGCCAGTTACCAGTTACATCGTAATAACCAATTTAATGGACATTGTAAAACAATATTAGCTCGTAAGTAGGCAATACAATACAGTGACCCTGTGACAGTGCCCATGGAATGTAAAGTGTATGACCTAATGGTAACACTTTACAATAAGTCTCTGTTATGCCTGTACCAACACAGTTACCTTTTCTTGTAATTATACTTTTTTGGGCACTCATTATTAGTTTAGATTTAGTTACAATTGAAACAGCTAGTAACAATGCTAATGACCTTGTAGCTTGCACATGTTTAATGGTGCTGGATGCTCGAGTGTGATGTTGGTGCAATTGCAAATATGTTTAATTGCATTTGACATAATAAATCTAAAAAATGCCTTGGGGGGAGGGAATATATACGAGAAAGCTCAGGAAATATATTGTTTTTATTGGACATATATTTAACCCCTTTTTTTGTTGGCACAAAACAACCTGCATACTTACATTTTTTTTTGCGGTACTGGGTTATCTTCAGACAAGTCCTGTGAACTATTGGGGGTTGTAGACCAAAACTGAGATTACCATCTTGTTCGTGAGAATATCCCCTTTGCATAGGGGGTCATATTAGTTTGTAGACAAAACGGTTTGGACGCTACAGACAGAAGTTGGCACATCGGCGGTACCGACTTCAGACGAGTCCCGTGGGGCTTGTGGGGGGTCATAGATAAAAACAGAGAATACCATCGTATTTGTGAGAAGCTAATCTTTACGTTTAGTGCTCTAACCGTTCAGACCCTGCAGATGTGTTCGTGAGAAGACCAATTTCCGGGATGTCTCATGCTCTGACAAAAACTGCTGTAGCTCGGCCACCTTCCACTGCAGATGCGGAAGGCCGACATAGGCGGATGCAGTGGATTGAGACACAGCCCATGCTATCTTAAACTGACGGATTTTGATGGGGATTTTTTATTATGTTAGATTGACACAAGGATTTAACAGCCTTTCATCCTTCAAATCACATGAATCCAAACATTCCCCAGCCAAACATATCCAATGATCCATTTGAGGGGATGCCATAAGAAAATAATTTTTATTTCACTCACAATAGGGGGAATATAACTCAGGGGTTATCTTTATACAATATAACAAGGCAGATAATGTGAATGTCAATATAGTGTTGTTAAGAAACATGGAATCTATGATTCAAAAGTCATTTCTGTTTGTTAATTCAATAAAATAATATTTTGTATGAGTTCACTGCTCCTGTTTCTAGCAGGAAGGTTTACTAAAGAAAATACAGGATAATTTCAAAGGGGAGGCGGGATTTCCTGCTAGGGAAAAGAGTGGCCGAGCCCGTTGGGTGAAAGAGCGCTATAGCGCGACACCAAAGGGAATGCCAGCGGGCTAATCTCGTTGTAACCCGAGCACACAAACACCACCGCTAATACAACGTGGAGAAGGGAGGCTGGTGTGACTGTGTGTCGAGCGGGCCCTGTGCATGTTAAGCTGGTAAAAGTAAACAATCAGCCTTGGAAAAACGGGGGCCGTGTAATTATAACGTTTTAAAGTAAACGCCATGGCAGAGAGTAAGCTCTTATAAAACAGAGAGCATGGAGTAGAAAAAGGTCTGGGAATGCCACACACATACCGGCATACTGAGGCCTTAACAGACTCACTGTTTAAAATGACTTTTGCTTTCACACGATCGGATAACACGCTGTTGTCTTTTTTAAAGTCTCTGTTGGCCAGTTCTCAGCTTTAATAAATGAATCGTTCTGAGGTTGGGGGTTGGAAGTTTTAATTGAACGCTTTCACTTTGGCTTCAAGGACTCCTTACGCTGAAATCCATCATTTCTGTTGGCAATGTTTTCTCACACATTCAGGCTCAATCGAGTTCCTTGTAATTATGGGTATGAAGAGATCAATGTTCGTGGATGATTTGGTTCCTATCTCTTTGGCCCATTATCTCAGTAGTATCCTTCCTGAACACTACCCTGTTCTCTACTGCCTTTTGCCCTTCCACAGACTCTGACTCACTAAATACTCTTTCCCTCCCTTTATGAGCTGTGAATAGACCACAAACCTAAGCTATCGTCCTTAATGTTGTACCTCTACCTCTTCTCATCCCTTTTCAGTGTCCTTCTCCCTTTTCAAGCCTCTGGGAAAGAAAGGGAAAAAACCCAACTTTAAAATGGAAAAATCCCTTAATGCATTTCCGACCTTATCTAAAACACCTACATATCTGTCTCCAGTCTGCTGCCTTTGAAAGGATATTTCAGGCCTGGGATTGAGTGGGAAAAGCTCCCTTCACAGGCAGGGCTAGGGATGAGTTATAGGCATCTAAGAAACTGGGAATCTCAGGGGCCTGACCATGGCTTTAGCACACAGCTCCAACCAAGGTTAGGGTAGCAGCAGAAACAGAAGCAGTCCCCAGCTACTCAATAATTTGGAGAAATATACAGAGCCAGGGAGAAAGGAGAAGGGAAAGGCAATGTTAAACTTTCTGTTTCTGTCTGAGTAAAAACACACCTTCTCTCTGTTCAAGCAAAAAGTAAAATAAAAAAAATATTAAAAAAGTTATTTAACCAGGAAGAAAATCCATTGGGACATAGGGTCTCTTTCGCAAGGGAGACCTAGCCAATAAAGCAGCAGCAGTCAACACAAAATGTAAGCATACAATGCAAACTACACGACAGCACTACAACAGGCCTACAGGAAACACGATACTCCTCCTCATCAGCGATTTGGGCCATAGTTTTAAACTCACTAAAGGGCACTAGTTCATCTAGGTCAGGAATGGGCAACTTTGATGGTGGTGGGTCCCTCAAAAAAATCAGAGCTCATCCGACAACCACACCCACACATGTAGTCAGGGCAGGCCCTGTAGCTGTCTGCGCATGTAAGGTGGAATGGTGGGTTAGCGACTTGAAATGAGTCCAGTCACTAACACAGAACAGGCTGCATACGTATACAATAAGTCACCATAATCAATTACATAAAGAAAAGTGGCTTAAACAAGCAAGTGGGACGCAAGCGCAATTTCAGTTAAGCTTCCTTACAAAATTGTCTACAGGAATTTTGTTGGACAGCTTATCATCCAACCAAAGACCGAGGTATTGCAGGATGTCACCTTTTCACGGGTGTGCCCCCAGACGGCAAAATGCTAACCTCTGGCTGAGAGCGAGTTCTGGTGAATGTCATGCGTTTAACTTTTTTGAGCATTCAAGACTAGTTTGAGACCATATAGGGAGGTCTGAGGTCACTGAAAGGCAGTCAGAAGCTCTTGAACAGCCCGAACCAGAGAAGAAACATTTGCGTGGATCACAGTATTATCTGCATTCAGATAAAATTTGGCTGGTTGCATTGCATTTTTCCAGGTCATTAACAAAACTGGAGCTTAAATGAAGACCTGGGGTACACCTAGTGATCTCAAAGAAGCTAGATGCAGGACAATGTTGTTTTTTATCAAGTGCATTTATGATGTAATTTGCCGCTGCCATAGCTATTGAATCATTACACTGGTATGAATGAGGTCAGCAAATTACTGTTCTGATGTTTTGTGATTGAAGATACAGTGCATTCGGAAAGTATTCAGACCCCTTGATTTTTTCCCACATTTTGTTATACTACAGCCTTATTTTAAAATGGATGAATAATTTATTTTCTTCTCATTAATCTACACACAATAACCCATAATGACAAAGCAAAAACTGTTTTTTGAAAATGTTGCAATTTATTAAAATAAAACACTTAAATATGGCATTTACATAAGTATTCTGACCCTTTACTCAGTACTTTGTTGAAGCACCTTTGCCAGCGATTACAGCCTCAAGTCTTCATTGGTATGACACTACAAGCTTGGCACACCTGTATTTGGAGAGCTTCTCCCATTCTTCTCTGCAGATCTTCTCAACCTCTGTCAGGTTGAATGGGGAGTGTCGCTACACGGCTATTTTCAGGTCTCTCCAGTGATGTTCGATCGGGTTCCAGTCCGGGCTCTGGCTGGGCCACTCAAGGACATTCATAGACTTGTCCCGAAGCCACTCCTGTATTCTCTTGGCTGTGTGCTTAGGGTCGTTGTCCTGTTGGAAGGTGAACCTTCGCCCCAGTCTGAGGTCCTGAGTGCTCTGGAGCAGGTTTTCATCAAGGACCTCTCTGTACTTTGCTCCGTTAATCTTTTCCTCCATTCTGACTAGTCTCCCAGTCCCTGCCACTGATAAACATCCCCACAGCATGATGCTGCCACCACCATGCTTCAGCGTAGGGATGGTGCCATGTTTTGCTCCCGAGTGTCGCAGTGGTCTAAGGCACTATACCTCAGTGCTAGAGACGTCACGACAAACCCTGGATCGATTCTAGACGATAGGGCGAAGCACAATTGGCCCAGAGTCATCCGGGTTAGTGGAGGCAGGGGGAGGCCATCGTTGTAAATAAGAATTTGCTCTTAACTGACTTGCGTAGTTAAATAAAGGTTAAATAAATAAAAACTTCAGATGTGACGCTTGTCATCCAGGCCAAAGAGTTCACTCTTGTTTCTCATGGTCTGAGAGTCCTTTAGGTGCCTTTTGATAAACTCCAAGCGGGATTTCGTGTGCCTTTTACTGAGGAGTGGCTTCCGTCTTGTCACTCTACCATAAAGGCCTGATTGGTGGAGGGCTGCAGAGATGGTTGTCCTTCTGGAAGTTTCTTCCATCTCCACAGAGGAACTCTGGAACTCTGTCAGAGTGACCATCGGGATCTTTGGTCACCTCCCTGACCAAGGCCCTTCTTCCCTGATTCCTCAGTTTGGCCCGGCAGCCAGCTCTAGGAAGAGCCTTGGTGGTTCCAAACTTCTTCCATTTAAGAATGATGTTTTGGTACCCTTCCCCAGATCTGTGCCTCGACACAATCCTGCCTCGGGTCTCTACGGACAATTCCTTCGACCTCATGGCTTTGTTTTTGCTCTGACATGCACTGTCAACTGTGGGACCTCATATAGACAGAGGTGTGCCTTTCCAAATCATGTTCAATCAATAAAATGTACCACAAGTGGACTCCAATCAAGTTGTAGAAACATATCAAGGATGAACAGAGGAAACGAGATGCGCCTGAACTAAATTTTGAGTCTCACAGCAAAGGGTCTGAATTGTTTATGTAAATAAGGTATGTAAATAACAATGAGGCACATACAAATGCATATATTAATACATGTATTACTACACTCTTGGCGCTAACTATGGGTCAAATCCTAATTTGAGAAAATTGCTTTACTCAAACTTTTGTATTTAAAGTGTGAGTTACATTCAAACAAATAAAAGATAATATGAAAATATAACTAAGCCTTATAAATCAGGACTATGAAATCTTACTTACTCAACTATCTTACTTGCTTTCCTAAGATATCAGGACTATTCCCGTAGCCTTA
The DNA here is from genome assembly GCF_018296145.1 of Oncorhynchus tshawytscha. NCBI lineage: Eukaryota > Metazoa > Chordata > Actinopteri > Salmoniformes > Salmonidae > Oncorhynchus > Oncorhynchus tshawytscha. The sequence continues at coordinate 53,068,339 of NC_056436.1, forward strand.
GTGAAAATGTTGAATCAGGAAAGGTTTGGCAGTCCTTTCATGTCATCCTGCCCCTGTTCCCCTGCTTTTAGCACTCCTGCCCCTTAATATTAGTGTGACTATAACAGGCTGGACCGATCTGGCCCGGTAAATCATCCAGCAAAGGATAAAGTTCAAGTAGATAAAATCAAACAGATGTCAGTGGGAGGGTAGTCTTCATGACCCATAAAAGTGCTTTCATCAGAGAGCCGAATCATTTGTTTTGAATTATGACATTGTTATCAAAAGGGGCGGCAGTGGCCTGTTTGTGGGGGAATCGGATCTGTTTATGCGAAAAGAAGGGGAGAAATGCCCGATCCCAGCGGAACTTTGGGAAAGTGTGGTGAGAGTGACGGCTGACAGGCAGAGCCAACTGGGGGAACAGTTTGATTGACGGCTGTCATGTCTGGGTTTGTGTTTATGTTTGTGCAGTGGACTAGACATTGTGTTTTGTCTGGCTCTCGTCTACGCAACAAAGTCAACGTAAACATCAGTCCTCAGAGACAACTGAAGAGAGAGGAATGTGATTGTCACAATAGTTTTGTTGAATTTCATAGAATGTCATACTTGTGATGCGCAGATCAGCAATGCCTATACACGGTGTTTCCTGTGTTTCAAATGTAATTGTCTCGCAATTAAATTTGGGATAAGATTAAACACAAACTAAGATTCTGAAGTGATAAATTGAATCAATGTTGACTTTTTCTGTATCATCAGACACACATGGGACTTTTTTCTTTCAATTTTAGTCCTCTTGAAGATAATGCCATTGGCGGTCGTATATTCAGTGAAAGTTCAAGTCGAGGTTAAATATTTGCCTTATCTCGCAGATATTGTATGCTGTCATCAATATAAATGACAGCCTGGGCAACCAAATGTACCTTCGCACTTTTCTATAATGAAAAGCGCTATACAAGTTAATGAAATTAATATTGTTCATTGTTACCTTTTGTGAATCTTCCCCTGAATTTCTTTGATTTATGTTTTGGTAAATATTGTATATTTTGCCTTACACTGAGGATAAGTCATTCGTGAGAGTGTGTTGTCTTTTTGAAATTCAAAGTGTCTGTGATATAGGAAATGTGAGGTTAGTGGTGGAGGTGGGGGTGGGGGGACTTCTAGAGTTAGCTGGCATACATGTGTTGCACTTCCATTTCAAACACTTACTATGTGCTTGAATTTATGACTTTCTTAATACTTCCTTTTAACACATAACATAGCTCTTCATTTTATGTCAGTCTAAGACATACACTGGATTTTTGAAGCACACTGCAATGAAATAGAGTGAAACAAATAATTACCTCACAGAGACAAGCAACTGTAAGAGTGAAATCGGCTTCTTTTTCTCTTCTTTACTTCTTCTTCTTGACCTTGTAAGTCAGTCACGAAAGCATGTAAATCTATCCCCCTTTGAAAACTAACAGCTTCACTGGGAGTTTCACCTTGACCTTTTTATAGCGTGCTGAGGAAAACCATTGCATGTCTGCAACTGAAGCTACTTGAGAAACTTGCCATATCACTTCCTGGGCCTCCATACCATTGAGTAAAAAGCTTATTATAAGTAAAGTAGCTCTACATGAATGACATAATTCACTTATACAAGTGCAACAACTGATGTCTGTTATACCGGTCAATATGAACAACCTCTGAAATGCAGCACCAATTCCTTAACATACAAAGGACACATCATGACTTAAAGATCACGCAAAAAATGTTGACCTGTTCATTAGAAATGTTGAAACAAGACTGCATCTCTCAGCAGGCTATGTGTATTATTTTCACATTTAACACTAACTGCTTCATCAAACTCTTTTTCTATTTCCCACAGAAATGGTCCTGAATTGTCTGTTAAGGTTTTGTCTATGGTATTTAGTGAAGCAGGAGGTGTTTGCAAGCTGGCGGCAGGGCAGGGGGGTCTGAGAGTTTTTGATAAGGAGGCCCAAGAGTGTTGTGCTCCCACTAGATTATTCTCCCATTCACAGTGTGGGGGCGGTAGACAGGTAGTCAGATAACTCCTCCCAGCGGTCATAAGGCTCTTTATAGCCTTCCCTCTCAATGCCTTATTGCCTCCTCTGGCACAAAATATCACTGGAATATCACTGACTGATATAGCTGTGTTACTGAAGTTAGATTACAGCTATTCATTTTTGGTCTTTCAACATACCCATAAACATTATGGAACATTCATTCGTTTTAAGACTCAAAAACAGACAATGTCACAATTTGCACTCAAAGAATCTAGAAAAAAATAATTTTGCTGTTGGGAAATGTTAACTTGCACAGACAGGAGAAACTCATTTCTTAAACAACTGGTCACAGAGTATGGTAATTGCCTAGTATAAACAAGGATTAAGTCAGGAAAAGCTATTGTTTCGGGGTAAATTCCTTGCCCATTGCAACAGAGGGGGTATTTTGCCAGGCAGTGGTTTACTTTGAAACACACAATAGTTCCCCAAAGGATGTAATTACAAGCATAACACTAGTTCAAAAAATCTGCCTCTTTGGGAGTTGTTAGTCAACACCCATTATCCCTGGGTGCTGCATTGATTAACCTGTGACACATTTCTTTAACACTCTACAGGGTAAGTAGAACTGACTGGCTACGGATCCAACTTTTTCGGGTTCTGTAGTCCACTGAAACTGAGTGTGCGCATATTAGGATGACATTCTGCACATGTGTATATTCTCTACATGACGTGTGGAGAACATGCTGCTCAGGTGGATGGTGCCTGTTTTATAAAGTTAGGTAAAAGCTGAATCAATGTCTGTAAGACCACATATTGATTGCATTCAACATAACATAACCGAATACAATAGCATAGTATAACATTAGTCTAAGGCAAAAAACACCCAATTTTTCTCTCATATGGCCAAAACGTGCCACTATGCAAAATACACAGGTATGCTACAGTTTGATAGCACCATCTGCTCTAAAATTTGCTCAGTGTCCATAATTCAAACAACACTGTAGGCTACTTTGAAACAACACTGTGATTCAATAAGATCTTAATCCATGTCCTCATGAAATTGGTTGAGATCAAATGGTTGGTGTGCAGATGCCGCATGGACATTTCATCTGTAAAACTTGAAGAATGATAATTCACAATTGAATGCTGTGGTGTTTATCCAGTTCTGATGTAAAAAATACTATCATTACGTGATCTTGCAGCACAGGAGCAAAAGCTTTGGGATCTTAAGTCCAGTGGACTAAAGATCCCGAAAAGGTTGGATCCGCAGCCACGGCCTAAATAGAAACTGATAGGAAGGAACCTTCAAGGTAACATATGATGGAGAATTCCCTTATAGTCTGCGTGCTTTTAAAAAATATGTTTAACACATGGAAGTATTTTCCAAATTGTGAATACAGAAGTACTCTGTAATATGGGAGTAAATGTTTTTTGTTATTATTGGGTAATTACATTTTCACATTGACCCGCAAATGAGGCATTATAGACTCTCAGACATCACCCTATTCTTAACAGGCAGCTTGCTTCGACTTTAATGTCTCGATACTTATTTCCCAAAGATACCCAAAGACCTTGAGACCTAAAATGCCCGTTGAGTGTCGTATCCACCAGATGTGTATGTGATGTGTGCTCCTCCTAGGTGGGCATGTGTGAAGTCAGCGCTCCTCATGCGACTCCTGCATCGCTGACTCCATAAGAGACTGAGAACTCAGTCGAGATTAGTTGATATTACACGTTGACATTTAGCAGTTACAGGTGATGCTCGGCAGAGAGAGAGGAAAAGGACAGCCAACCTTCATATCTGCCAGAGGCGATGCACATAATGAACTTGCTTGGGTTTGCCACTGGACGCCCCAGTTATTGATAGTCGGCCGAAGATAGTTCCAGTTTTTTCTCCCTTGGGTTCCAGCACCAGCACGGCAGTGTTTACATACTGTATACTCTCAGTGTTTGCACTGTGGAAGAGGGCCATGGTGGAATTTTTTATTGACATCAAATGTTTAATGGGTAAGCAGCAACATAGCCTCTGGTTGCTGATGGAATGATGACAAAAGACTTACGCGTGACACTGAGTAGCTTCCTGTGGTAAAATGACAATAATATGACAATAATAGCCAATGACTGCTATGTTGTGGTGTAGGAAAGGATGACTGAAGGCTGTGAAAGCATTATTGTGTTGGAAAATGCTTCATAAAAGACACACAACTAGACTAATGCAGTTTAGCCTGGAGTTTATTAATATATATATTTTTGTCACACTTGATTTAGCTCACCCTGCATGCTGCACAGGCATCTTTTCACACTCGCATTTCTTCGTTTTACATACAGATATACTTGCCTTGTTACATTTTCCACGCCTTTGGTCCAGAGTAGAGCCAAGATATTACAGACGCAACCCCATTGCAGGAGTGTTCTTGCAATGCAGGACATTTGTAGTGTATTTGTGGTTTAAGAAGGCTTCTAAGATTGGAATTTCCACTTTGAAACTTCAGACTTGATTTTCCCTTGTTATAAATATATTAACCCCCCCAAAAAGGTCCATTAATTATTATCCACATAATAATTTCAACAATTTCATTGCTGTAGCAAACTGGCTCAAAATTAAGATCCTACATCTGCACCTTGCATGTCGTCGATCTTTCAGCTAGCGTGGGTAGCACAGTACACAAAGCTAGTGTCTCTGTTGCCTGACAGCAGATTTGCAAAAGAGATTAATTGAGATCCATCAACAGATCTCAGCCAACCTCCGTTTCTATTAAAGGATTTAGCCACCAGAGAGTGCAGGATATTTCTGCATTATGATATATGGAGCCTGAGTGAGATGTCGCATTAAGCCAGTTGGACAGTTTTGTTACCAAGAGTGTCCCGATATGTAAAGGTGAGACTGTACACCCCTGTCTCTTTCATGGTTTAAATGGAGAGGCAGCAAAATGTGGAGATTTTACTTCACCTTAACTGATAATAACAAGGTAACTTGTGGGCTTTTTAGAACGAGACATGGTTGAATATCTCTCTAGCTGGCCATTTATGGCTCTGTCTGTTTGTCTCTAGTTCATGGCTGATAGAATCTCATTTAAAATCAGACTCCATTCTCTATGATTGGAAAATACTCTGACCCTTGTCCTTGTGACCTTGGTCAATTGCCCTTCATTCTCTGTCTCTTCTCCCCCCATTCTATACGATAAACTAGCCAACCAATTTGGTTTCCTTTAGACAGTTTACCTGAGTTTTTCAGACACTATCGATCAATTGTTTGGTCTTTGAGCTTTGCCAACCAAACAGTATCTTGTGGAATTTACTCGACAGATGTGTCTTTAAAAGACAGAAAGGCCTTCAAAGAAGTGGACTTTCGGTAGACTTTAAACTTGTACAGTGCTGGATGTTGAATGAAGAAATGATCAGTGGTAGGAATATTGCGATGTTAGATCACATTCAAGTAGGTTCCACGATTAACTTCAAGGCCCTCAAAAAAGAAACCTCAATCAGTATTTACGTGGTTGATGACTTTAAAAGCAAGGAGTATGAACTTGCCTGACATGTAAAATGGATATCTCTTGACCACAAGTTAGAACAAAATAAACATTTGATCTTGTAGTGCCTTTACCTTAGTACTGCTTCAGTCATTTTGGCTTTCCAAACTCATGCCAGATATTCCCAAGGATTGTTAATTTCATGACAAAAGTTGATTTCTCTGCTAGAGATGGTGGTCATCCTGAGTCCTGACCTTTCTGATATGCCCAGTAATGAGTACATGGCAGCCACCTCCCTGGTACTGCCCAGATCACTACCCCGATCACTGTCATGATTGGTTGGACACAGAGAGACAGCTGCACTTGTAGGCTTAAATTCCGGTGGCAGCACAATACACTTAGAACGGATGAGAAACATAAATCACATTTCTTGAAAACAGCCACACAGTGGTCAAGTTAGACAGACATAAGTGATTGGGGACACATGCAGCATACATTCACAGAGTGAAAGTAGTGATATGCAATTTGTTAAGTGAACGTCCTGTCTATGTGGGCCAATGACATCCATTTTTGGATGCTTGGCCCCTTGTGATGTCATGCCCTCTGGATTTGATTGGTCAGCACAGTTTCCACAGAAACTCATGGAATGTCTGTGCCGCTGTGGTAGACTTTTATTCTGGGCCGGTACCCAGTACCAGCTTAGGTTTGGCAAATGAAGCTCAGATTTTACACTGGGGTTCAAGAGCAGCAATTTTATTTCAGAAGAGAATCCAAAAGCAGGCATAAATGTATCATACGTGAAATTGCACATGGGATACTGGAAGATTAATACTCTGAATCGGAAAGTGCTGTAATGTAATCCCAAAATCCCTTTCAGCTTCTTCATAATGCATAATTGAGAGAGATGTATGTTTTGGATATTGTATCAATGACTGACTGACTGAGCTCATGAATTCAAACCCAGGCCAGCAAGCTGAGTTCTGAATTACCAATCTGCCAGAACATCATGGCTTCCTCAATTTGTTATTTTCATGTCGGATATTCTGAGGTGAATAATAAAAAAAAAATGCAAATGATTTTCACCAACTTCTTCAAATTAACATTCAGGAACATCTGTGTTGCCTACATTAAAGGTCATGCTATCGTGGAAAACTATTACCATCACCCTGTTGCACATTCCTCCTTATTATTACTACAATGGGGGTTCCACCTTTTCATTTTAATCATTCCCGTAGATATTAAACTGCGCCTGCAGCTGGGGGCTATATAGCATAGGGATTTACAGTGGGATTTGCATCTTCCTGTCTGCAAGTTCAAATCTCTGTGTCTTCACAGATCAAATTATCATAACCTTCATCGGGCAGAATTGCATTATGAAAATACAGACCCGAGAAATAAAAAGGCCGTCGGCGATTCCCATCGTGTGCCCATCCATGTCTCTGAAATATGGTAGTTCTACTCAATGGTAAACGCCTGCGATGTTGTTCTGGTACGCACGGCAGTGTAAGTCTGTGTCATAGCACGATGCAGTTATTGTGGATAAGGTTGCTAGAGCGCTCAGTGTGTTTTATTGAAGTGACGCCTGACGGATTATATTTCAAGAGAGGCAGAGAAATTTAAGATAGTAATTTGAATGGGTTGAATATTATTAGTACTCGTTCATGTTGATACATCATTGCAAATGTAAACACAACATCTTGTAAAAGACATAAAAGCACAATCATGCATTTTTGCCAAACAATTTGTATTTTATTTTATATACAATACTTTGTTTTATAAAAACATTTATGAAAGCTAATATACACTAGCAGATTTAAGGCCTATATACAGACTTCAACGAAGAACTTGAGGCGCCATTGAATTTTTCATACTGGTGAACTTTCACCTATATAACGAGCATTATTTACCTAACTTAATACATCATCAAGGAGTCTACATACCCATCGCGTGACTGGCTATGATGCCATAAGGCTGAAAGTAAATGAATGTGACGTGGAGCACCCTGAGAAAGTCTATAAAAGCTGAAACTTTTATTATTATTTATTTTATTTTGGGAGTGTAAGCTGAGAGCGGCCGGGGCAGGTCAGCACAATCTCCAAATTGTTCGGCACCTCACGCACCGATATATCATCCTGGGGAGAGCAAAGTACACACCTACAGGGGTACCGTTATATTTCCCGATTAAACCAGGGCCAGGTTAGTGTGGGAAAAAGCTTCTTTTTTTCTCTCTTGCTGCTCGGGAGCAGGTCAAATCCTCTACTCGGTGCCCCAGGCTATTTTTCCTCTCTGCTTTTTCAGACTACCTCCACACCAATTGAGCAAAATACCATTCAGGAGAGAAAAAAATAGAACTGCTCCTCTGTTTCCACTTTAGAATTTGTTTAACACTCTAGGGTATAAATAATTTAGATCAATATATATGGAAGTTTAAGATCTTCTTTTGAAGCTGGTTCATTGTGAGGAAATTAAAGTGTGGTGCAGGGAAATTAGACACACGTACGTGTGAACACACACACACACACACACACACACACACACACACACACACACACACACACACACACACACACACACACACACAGTAATCTCTATTAAATTTCAGAAAATTATTTTAAAAGGTGGTTTATCATTCTAATATATCTCTGTATGCATATAGTCCTTGTTCATTTATTTGTCAGAGCCTGATTCACCTCTTAGTTTTCCAGTTTGCATATTTTTACATCTTTCAATTCTTTGAATTTTATATTGAAAATAACAATGATTTGTATAGATAGAAAATTATAAAATAATCTAAACAATCTCAGATATTAAACTTGATAAAATGTTCACTCACTTATTGGTTTCCCAATATTTCTTGCATCAATTCATGTATTAAATATATGACTTTAAGATAATGAATTTCCCTTTAACTTATACAAATAAAAGTGCACCATAAAATTACATACACAAGGTCTAGGTTTATAATATCAGATAAGAAATGATGTTTCCAAATATAGTATGGAGCATATAGGTTGATTTCCCAGACATGGAAATGAGTAATTGTGGGGTCAATGCAATATAAGATACATACTTATGTTTCAATGCAGATTCATGTGTGAACTTTTAGAAGATAGGTTTTCATATTACAGTAATACGTCAATTGTGAAGTTCTGGCAATTCTGAACTATATTCTTAAATAAAACACATTGCAAGTTAGGCTATTGCAAATGATTGCATAGTTAGATTTGTTTCAACATACAGTACATCCACTTTCTTTTGGTTTCAGTGATATGTCATTGCGTATTCAATAATTCCAATTAAGCAAGACAAACACATTTACAATCATTAACATTGACTTAACTAATACAGTTACACTTACTTATTTTCCTGTCTTAATGAACTGTTTTTCTTTTTTTTCAGTTTCCCTGTAAAATGTACCATTTAAAATGGTTTCTTGACTACTGGATGTTCCAAGTTGCATTGTCATGAACTTAAATTGCAAAATGTGTTGTTTATATGTGGCACTAGGTGTGAGGCATATTTCCATTACCATTCTCTTTATTTACCATCAGACCCCTTGACTTTTTTCACATTTGTGTGACAGCCTGAATATCCCATAATGTCCAAGAGGTATTATGTTTTTCAAATGATGAGTCAATACATTTCCAACCCCTTTGTTATGGCAAGATTAAATAAGTTCAGAAGTAACAATTTCCTTAAAAAGTCACATGATAAGTTGCATGGACTCACTTGATTTTTTTTAATGACTACCTCATCTCTGTACCCCACACATACACATATCTGTAAGGTCCCTCAGTCGATCAGTGATTTTCAAACACAAATTCAACCACAAATACCAGGGAGCTTATCCAAAGCCTTGAAAAGAAGGGCACATATTGGTAGATGGGTAAAAAAAAGAAAGATGTTGAATATCCCTTTGAGCATGGTGAAGTTATCGATTCAAATCAAATCAAATGTATTTGTCACGTGCGCCAAATACAACAGATGAAGACCTTACAGTGAAATGCTTACTTACTTACCCTTAACCAACAACGCAGTGTAAAGAAAATACCTTAAAAAAGTAGGAGATAATAATAACAAATAATTAAAGAGCAGCAGTAAATAACAATAGCAGGGCTACATACAGGGGGTACCAGTACAGAGTCAATGTGCAGGGGTACCGGTGTTGAGGTAATTGAGATCATATGTACATATAGGTAGAGCTATTAAAGTGACTATGCCTAGATAATAACAGAGAGTAGCAGAAGTGTAGAGGGGGGGGGGATGCATGGGTAGCCAAATGATTAGATTTTCAGGAGTCTTATGGCTTGCGGGTCGAATCTGTTTAGAAGCCTCTTGGACCTAGACTTGGCGCTCTGGTACCGCTTGCTGTGTGGTAGCAGAGAAAACAGTCTATGACAAGGGTGGCTGGAGTCTTTGACAATTTTTAGGGGCTTCCCTCTGACACTGCCTGGTATTGAGGTCTTGGATGGCAGGAAGCTTGGCCCCGGTGATGTACTGGGCCATATGCATTACCCTCTGTAGTGCCTTGCGGTCAGAGGCCAAGCAGTTGCCATACCAGGCGGTCATGCAACCCATCAGGATGCTCTCGATGGTGCAGCTGTAGAACTTTTTGAGGATCTGGGGACCCTGAGGGGGAAACGGTGTTGTCATGCCCTCTTCATGACTGTCTTGGTGTGCTTGGACAATGTTAGTTTGTTGGTGATGTGGATACCAAGGAACTTGAAGCTCTCAACTTGCTCCACCATGAGAATGGAGGAGTGCTCGGTCCTCCATTTCCTGTAGTCCACAATCGTCTCCTTTGTCTTGATTACGTTGAGGGAGAGGTTGTTGTCCTTGTACCACACGTTCAGGTCTCTGACCTCCTCCATATTGGCTCTCATCATTGTCGGTGATCAGGACTACCACTGTTGTGATCGGGAGGGGACTGAGCACGTAACCCCTGAGGGGCCCCACGTGTTGAGAATCAGTGTGGGGAACGTGTTGTTACCTACCCTTACTACCTGGGGACGGTCCATCAGGAAGTTCAGAATCCAGTTGCAGAGGGAGGTGTTTACTCCCAGGGTCAATAGCTTAGTGACGAGTTTTGAGGGTACCATGGTGTGGAACGCTGAGCTGTAGTCAATGAATAGCATTCTCACATTGCTGTTCCTTTTATCCAGGTGTGAAAGGGAGGTGTTGAGTGCAATAGAGATGGCATCATCTGTGGATCTGTTGGTGCAGTATGCAAATTGGAGTGGGTCTAGGGTTTCTGGGATAATGGTGTTGATGTGAGCCATGAAAAGCCTTTCAAAGCATTGCATGGCTACAGATGTGAGTGCTACGGGTCGGTAGTCATTTAGGCCGGATTACCTTAGTGTTGTTGAGCACAGGGACTATAGTGGTCTGCTTGAAACATGTTGGTATTACAGACTCAGACAGGGAGAGGTTGAAAAAGTCAGTGAAGACACTTGCCAGTTGGTCAGCGCAAGCTCGGAGTACACATCCTGGTAATCCTTCTGGCCCTGCAGCTTTGACAATGTTGACCTGTTTAAAGGTATTACTCATATCAGCTGCAGAGAGTGTGATCACACAGTCGTACGGAACAGCTGATGCTCTCAAGCATGTTTCAGTGTTACTTGCCTCGAAGCGAGCTAATAAGTTATTTAGCTCGTCTGGTTGGCTCGTGTCACTGTGCAGCTCTTGGCTGTATTTCCCTTTGTAGTCGGTAATAGTTTGTAGGCCCTGCCACAGCCGACGAGAGTCGGAGCCGGTGTAGTACGATTCAATCTTAGTCCTGTATTGATGCTTTGCCTGTTTGATGGTTCATCGGAGGGCATAGCGGGATTTCTTATAAGCTTCTGGGTTAGAGTCCTCCTCCTTGAAAGCGACAACTCTACCCTTTAGCTCAGTTTCAATGTTGCCTGTAATCCATGTCTTCTGGTTGGGGTATGTATGTACACTCACTGTGGGGACAACGTCCTTGATGCACTTATTGATAAAGCCAGTGACTGATGTGGTGTGCTCCTCCAGGCCATCGGAAGAATCCCGGAACATATTCCAGTCTGTGCTAGCAAAACAGTCCTGTAGTTTAGCATTTGCTTCATCTGACCTCTTTTTTATAGACCGAGTCACTGGTGCTTCCTGCTTTAGTTTTTGCTTGTAAACAGGAATCAGGAGGATAGAATTATGGTCAGATTTACCAAATGGAGGGCTAGGGAGAGCTTTGTACGCGTCTCTGTGTGTGGAGTAAATATGGTCTAGAATTTTTTTCCCCTCTGGTTGCACATTTAACATGCTGATAGAAATCAGGTAAAACTTATCGCCGCCTCTGGATGAGCATTTTCCTGTTTGCTTATGGCGGTATACAGCTCATTGTGTGCAGTTTTAGTGCCAGCATTGATCTGTGGTACAGTTTTTAATGTCGGTAGGATAAACATGCTTTCAGTTCGTCCCATTTATTTTCCAGCGATTGAACGTTAGCTAGCAGGACGGAAGGCAAGGGCAGATTAGCCACTTGTCGCCTGATCTCTTTCCGCGAACCTCCGTTTCCTTCTCCAGCGTATACCGAGCATCTGGGCCTGGTCGGGTGTCTGTGGTAGTTTATCCCTCCCGTCCGACTCATTGAAGAAGAACTCTTAGTCCAGTTTGAGGTGAGAAATCGCAGTTCTGATGTCCAGAAGCTCTTTTCTGTCATAAGAGATGGTAGCAGCAACATTATGTACAAAACAAGTTACGAACAACGCTAAAATACAAACAAAATAGCATGGTTGGTTAAGAACCGATAAAACAGCAGCCTCAACCCTCCGGCACCATCATTGGTATTGGGTTGAAGTCAGGTGATTGTGGAGGCCAGGTCATCTGATGCAGTACTCCATCACTATCCTTCTTGGTCAAATAGCCCTTACACAGCCTGGAGGTGTGTTGGGTCATTGTCCTGTTGAAACAAATGATAGTCCCACTAAGCGCAAACCAGATGGGATGGCTTCTTTCTGCAGAATGCTGTGGTAGCCATGCTGGTTAAGTGTGCCTTGCATTCTAAATGCATGACAGACAGTGTCACCAGCAAGCACCTCCACACCATCACACCTCCTCCTCCATGCTTCATGGTGGGAACCACACATGCGGACATCATCAGTTCACCTAATCTTCATCTCACAAAGGCACAGTGGTGAAACCAAACATCTCTCATTTGGACTAATCAGACCAAAGGACAGATTTCAACCAGTCTAATGTCCATTGTTTGTGTTTCTTAGCCCATGCAAGTCTCTTCTTCTTATTGGAGTCCTTTAGTAGTGGTTTCACACAGTCTCATCTGAACAGTTGATGTTGAGATGTGTCTGTTACTTAAACTCTGTGAAGCATTTATTTGGGCTGCAAGTTCTGAGGCAGGGAACTCTTATAAACTTATCCTCTGCAGCTGAGGTAACTCTGGGACTTCCTTTCCTGGGGTGGTCCTCATGAAGCTAGTTACATCATAGCGCTTGATGGTTTTTGCGACTACACTTGAAGAAATTTCTTGAAATGTTCCGCATTGAACGACCTTCATGTCTTAAAGTAATGATGGACTGCCGTTTCTCTTTGCTTATTTGAGCTGTTCTTGCCATAATATGGACTTGGTCTTTTACCAAATAGGGCTGTCTTCTGTATACCACCCCTACCTTGTAACAACACAACAGATTGGCTCAAACACATTACGAAGGAAAGACTTTCCAAAAATGTACTTTTAACAAGGCACACCTGTTAATTGAAATGTATTCCAGGTGACTACCTCATGAATTTGGTTGAGAGAATGCCAAGACTCTGCAAAGCTGCCATCAAGCCAAAGGGTGGCTACTTTGTAGAATCTCAAATATATTTGTTTAACACTTTTAAACAAAAATCCATATGTGTTATTTCATCGTTTTGATGTCTTCACTATTATTCTACAATATAGAAAATGGTAAAAATAAAGAAAAATCTTGGAATGAGAAGGTGTGTCCAAACGTTTGACTGGTGCTGTATGTAAATGAGATATTTCTGTATTTCATCTTCAATACTTTTGCAGAAATGTCAAAAAACATGATTCACTGTCATTATGGGGTTTTGTGTGTAGATGGGTGAGACACTGTTTAAAAATCCATTTTGAATTCAGGCTCTAACACAAGAAAATGGGGAATAAATCAAGGGGCATAAATACTTTCTGAAAGCACTGTATATTTTGAACCATGGCATGTGTACAGCCATGAGTTGCTGAGCGATTCCCAGTTCATAATGACATGAGTCCATTACACTGGTTAAGAACCCCACCCTTTAGACGTCACCCCAGTCCAGCCTTCCCATTCACACACACCTACTGTACTATACTGTAAGTCTGTACTATACTGTAAGTATACTGTATGGTTCAGTTGGTAGAACATGTTACTTGCAATGCTAGGACTGTTATTTCGATTCCCACAGGGAACCAGTATGAAAAGGTACGAAAATATATGCAATCCCTACTGTAAGTCGCTCTGGAGACGAGCATCTGCTAAATGACTAAAATGTAAATGTATACAGATGCATAGGAAAACCACCAGGGGCCATCATAAGAAGAAATGAGGCTGATATACATCTTACTGATGCAATGGAGGAGCTCTAGTCCATGGGTTCTGATGGAGGGCTGCAGCTGTCTGTGGCTGCACTGGAGGGAAGTTATCAGAGAGGCATGGGTGAACTCACGTAGGCATCGTAGGGACGGCTTTATGAGGAAGAGACACACATGCATGTACACACACACACACTCAGTCAGTGAAATGACGTAAGAAAGTTAAGGCTGCTTAATACCAAGACAATGAGAGATTCTGCAGTAGGGGCTGACGTAATTTTACCAGGATTGTCGGATGGGTAACACTTTACATGACATCCAGCGTCATAACACGTTATGTCATAACATGTCATAACAGCTGACAACCTGTTATAATATGGTCATAACACTGTCATGACACATATTTTTAGATATGTTGTGACAACTACATAAGGGTATAAAACCCCACAAAACCTACCACGGTAGTTATTTTATGGCTGGTTATGATGCTATTTCAAATATTTATATATTATTATATATTTTGATTTTGATTGAGCATTTTCAAATGTGACCCGTTTCAGGAAACTAGGCGTATGTCGCGTGTCACTACTTCACAGGAGAGCCCATTTGAAGATAAACTTGTTTTTTTAACCAAAATTATTTTTGGGGGTAGAAATGCTTTCTTGAACATGTAAACTTTCATGTGCCTTAAAAACAAATGTGTATGTGTAAATGCAAATAAATGCAAATAAAATTGTCATATTATGAGCCTAGTTGGTTTAGCACTGGAAAAAGACAGCAACCCTCCTCCTGGACTTCCTGTTCACCCATGACTGCGTGGCTATGCACGCCTCCAACTCAATCATCAAGTTTGCAGACGACACAGTGTGGTGCCAGGAAAATAACCTCTCACCCAACGTCAACAAAACAAAGGAGCTGATCTTTGGGAAAAAGCAGAGGGAGCACCCCCCAATCCACATCGACGGGACCGCAGTGGAGAAGGTGGAAAGCTTCAAGTTCCTCGGCCTACACATCACTGACAAACTGAAATGGTCCACCCAAACAACCACTGTGGAGAAGAAAGAGCAACAGTGCCTTTTCAACCTCAGGAGGCTTGGCACCTGAAACTCTCACAGAATTTTATCTAGAATTTTATTTTAAGGTATCACCGACTTGTGCGGCAACTGCACAGCTCGCAACCGGAGGGCTCTCCAGAGGGTGGTGCGGTCTGCCCAATGCATCATTCGGGGCAAACTACCTGCTCTCCAGGACAACTACAGCACCTGATGTCACAGGAAGGTCAAAAAGATTATAAAGGACAACAACCACCTGAGCCACTGCCTGGTCACCCCGCTATCATCCAGAAGGTGAGGTCAGTACAGGTGCATCAAAGCTGGGACAGCCATCACTGGCACATTAGATGTTGCCGCCCTGCAGACATAGACTTGAAATCCCTGGCCACTTTAATATTTGGAACACTAGTCACTTTATTAATAATTTTTACATATTTTGCAATACTCATTTCATATGTATATACTGTATTCTATCCTGTTCTACTGCATCTTAGTTTATGCCACTCTGACATTGCTCGTCCAAATATTAATATATTCTTAATTACATTCCTTTACTTTAGATTGTGTGTTGTCAGATATTACTTGTTAGATATCACTGCACTGTTAGAAACACATGCAATTCACTACAACCGCAATAACATCTGTTATTAAACACGTGTATGTGACAAATAAAATTTGTCTTGATTCAAAACAAATTTTCAAACGAAAAGACATTTCTTGGCAGGGAAAAATGTATTAAAAAAATAAAATAGAGTTTGACTCTCTTATGTGGGTGTCATAACTAACCATAAAATAATGCAATATATGTCACATCAGTTGTAAATATATGGGTCATGACAGTGTTATGACAATATTATGACAGCTTATGACAGGTTACGTCAGCTCTTATGACATGTTGTGACATGGTTATAACTGTGTCAGAATGTGTTATGACGATGAGTGTCAAGTGTTACCGTTGGATGAAACAAGAACAGAGCAGTTATTGCACTGAATTGAATATAATTTTATAATGCATTTCACTAAATCACAATGACCAGTGACTTGATCTCCAGTAAGACAATAGCACTGCATTGTCATTTACCCATTTTCACAGTAACAGGGAGTGCCCTACCTAAAATACACTGATGGAGCAATAAAACTAACATCTTGATGTCATCCTAACCCAAATCCCTTGTCTTCTTCACGTTGTAACTCAATGCCAGAAGGCTACCTGTCAATCAACCGACTTAACGTTGATTCCTAAAGGTGTGATTATTGCCTTGCTTAGCCGCAGAGATGTAACACTAAAAAATGTTACAGGAATGGACCAGTAGTTTTATAATGGTCCGTTTTATATTGTCAATCCTGTCAATGCCTGTGTACTGTGCATAGTACTGTGTGTGGGCACCTAATCCAGTGGGATCATCATGCCTATTCAGTTGCCCAGCTGTGCTCGGGGCCCGCCCAAGTTGGATTTACCATTGTGGGCATGGTGTGTGGGCAATGTGTGCCTCCTCCCTCCCCCTAAACTATAGCGGGGATTCCTCTTGTGCCCTGGGCGAGCTAAATATGAGGTTGGCATCATGCCAGGTGGGTGCTGCCAACGTATAGAGAGTGGATGTCATTTTGGCTAGTGTATAGTATGAATAGTATCATGGTTGACCTGAGGTGACATGGGGCAAACCAGATTTCACTGAGTAGGTTGGCAATGCTCATTTGATGTCCATATTTCACATCAGTGTCAAAATGCCCACTTTTCATAATACAGTGATTGAGAAACATACATGTCTGATTGATTTGTGAAACTTGAAACTGAGGTCCACCTAATCCACATGACTTTAGGCCTACTGTGGTCTAAATGTATCTATGTATATTCGATAACCATCATAATGTGTAATACATATTTTAGATGAAGCAATACTGTGTTCTAATACCCACACAACGCAGGTTAAGGGCACGCTGCTATATCGGTGACATATCATACCTCCAAGAGTATGGGACAACCAATCCAGGATCAAATATGGAGAAAGAATAAAGAACTCAACAAATCCCATTGAAGTGCAAAGGACCATCATTGGGAATGAAAGTTTTAGAAAGTAAGTAAATGGTACACCGAGGTAAGATTTACAGGACATTTAGGTGGGATATCAATTTTAATGTTATTTTAACCTGTCACCTACATTTTTGAACACAAAATTGCGTGTGCTTGTTCATCCACATGCATGCTTTTTAGTAGCTGGTGGGCATTTTGTGGTCATATTTTAGCATCAACAAAGAAATTGTGGTGAACAAATACAGTTCCGTGATAACAGATCACATTACTGTGAGGTAAATCTCAAAAGCGAAATGAAAATGTTGGATAAGCTAGTACACAATTTCATGCCTGAAATCTATCATGCCTGGTCTCTGACAGTGAGTGCTCTTTGACATGGGCCTTACAGTATGTGATAATATCACCTGCAAAGGAAAACAATATACCCAGCGGGCCAGCTAGGAGCCAAAATAGAGATACTATTCCCAGGAGCTTTGCCACGGATTCGAGGAAGTCTCTGGAGTTAGTCGCAAGGTTATCCAGAGGGCAGCCAGTATCAGTGTTTAATTTCTTAGACACTAGCATGGATAGCAACAGGCCAATATTCTGTATCTTTACATCTTTACATCTGGAGATAACAATGGAAAGGGTGAGGTAAATAGAGAAAGGGGAAGAAAAACAGAGCTCAATACTGAGAGTAAAATAAAATGGGGATGTTAAGCATTGAAGCCAGATGGAGTTCCGTAATTTAAGTAAAGAGGAAAATGTTTCATAACTGCGGTCCACAACAGCAACAAAAACCGTACTTAGAGAATCCGAAGACATTTCATGGAACCAGTGTGGTCCACCTGGGATAGTGAGCATGAGGATTTTTGAACCGACTCCAAAGGCAAGTTCAGCCAAACACACAAACTGTTATTAAACTTCCTGTTTTGAGCTACTGGGAACACACACACACACACACACACACACACACACACACACACACACACACACACACACACACACACACACACACACACACACACACACACACACACACACACACACACACACACACACACACACACACACACACACACACACACACACGCGTTCTCAGTAAACATGACTGGCAATGTTGTAAATGCCCGTTACAAGCTGCTATAGTAAGTATGTGTATAGTGCCCTTTAATAATAAAAATATTTGAAAAGAACAAAAATGCTGTGGTGATGGCAAAGACCTTCCTCCAAGGTCAATACTGGGATAGACCCAGCAATTTGGAAACAATTCCAATACACAACTACACACAAACGCCCTACTCTCCTAAATACAATTTCTTAACACTTCCACCTATTTTCTCCCCATGTTAATATACTCCAAACTCACCTCCAATTTTCCCAGCATAAACAAGCAAACTTAGGGCCCGTTCAGATTCACTAAACTTGTTACCAACGCCGATATCATACGTCACTAGATATATCCAGTTGAAAGTTTACATACACTTAAGTTGGAGTCATTAAAACTTGTTTTTCAACCACTCCACACATTTCTTGTTAACAAACTACAGTGATGGAAAAACTAGTTGATCCCCTGCTGATTTTGTACATTTGCCCACTGACAAAGAAATAATCTGTCTATAATTTTAATGGTAGGTGTATTTGAACAGTGAGAGACAGAATAACAACAAATAAATCCAGAAAAACGCATGTCAAAAATTTTATAAATTAATGTGCATTTTAATGAGGGAAATAAGTATTTGACCCCCTCTCAATCAGAAAGATTTTTGGCTCCCAGGTGTCTTTTATACAGGTAATGAGCTGAGATTAGGAGCACACTCTTAAAGGGAGTGCTCCTAGTCTCAGTTTGCTACCTGTATAAAAGACACCTGTCCACAGAAGCAATCAATCAATCAGATTCCAAACTCTCCACCATGGCCAAGACCAAAGAGCTCTCCAAGGATGTCAGGGGCAAGATTGTAGACCTACACAAGGCTGTAATGGGCTACAAGACCATCGCCAAGCAGCATGGTGAGAAGGTGACAGCAGTTGTTGCGATTATTCGCAAATGGAAGAAACACAAAATAACTGTCAATCTCCCTCGTCCTGGGGCTTCATGCAAGATCTCACCTCGTGGAGTTGCAATGATCATGAGAACGGTGAGGAATTAGCCCAGAACTACACGGGAGGATCTTGTCAATGATCTCAAGGCAGCTGGGACCATAGTCACCATTAAAACGATTGGTAACACACTACGCCGCGAAGGACCGAAATCCTGTAGCGCCCGCAAGGTCCCCTGCTCAAGAAAGCACATATACATGCCCGTCTGAAGTTTGCCAATGAACATCTGAAGGATTCAGAGGACAACTCGGTGAAAGTATTGTGGTCAGATGAGACCAAAATGGAGCTCTTTGGCATCAACTCAACTCGCCGTGTTTGGAGGAGGAGGTATGCTGCCTATGACCCCAAGAACACCATCCCCACCGTCAAACATGTCCGTGTAAACATTATGTTTTGGGGGTGTTTTTCTGTTAAGGGGACAGGACAACTTCACCGCATCAAAGGGACGATGGACGGGTCCATGTACCGTCAAATCTTGGGTGAGAACCTCCTTCCCTCTGCCAGAGCATTGAAAATGGGTCGTGGATGGGTATTCCAGCATGACAATGACCCAAAAACACGGGCAAGGCAACAAAGGAGTGGCTCAAGAAGAAGCACATTAAGGTCCTGGAATGGCCTAGCCAGTCTCCAGATCATAATCCCATAGAAAATCTGTGGAGGGAGCTGAAGGTTCGAGTTGCTAAACGTCAGCCTCAAAACCTTAATGACTTGGAGAAGATCTGCAAAGAGGAGTGGGACAAAATCCCTCCTGAGATTTGTGCAAACCTGGTGGCAAACTACAAGAAACGTCTGACCTCTGTGATTGCCAACAATGGTTTTGCCAACAAGTACTAAACCATGTTTGCAGAGGGGGTCAAATACTTATTTCCTTCATTAAAATGCAAATCAATTTATAACATTTTTGACATGTGTTTTTCTGGATTTTTGTTGTTGTTATTCTGTCTCTCACTGTTCAAATACCCCCCCCCACCACACACACACACACACTGCATAGTTTGGGAAGTCTGTTAGGACATCTACTTTGTGCATGACAAGTAATTTTTCCTACAATTGTTTACAGACAGATTATTTCACTTATAATTCACTGTATCACACTTCCAGTGGGTCAGAAGTTTACATACACTAAGTTGATGGTGCCTTTAAACAGTTTAGAAAATTCCAGAAAATGATTTAATGGCTTTAGAAACTAATGATAGGCTAATTGACATAATTTGAGTTAATTGGAGGTGTACCTGTGGATGTATTTCAAGGCCTACCTTCAAACGCAGTGCCTCTTTGCTTGACATCATGAGAAAATCAAAAGAAATCAGCCATGACCTCCACAAGTCTCGTTCATCCTTGGGATAAATTTCCAAACGCATGGAGGTACCAGTTTCATCTGTACAAACAATAGTATGCAAGTATAAACACCATTGGACCATGCAGCCGTCATACCACTCAAAAATGAACGTACTTCGGTGCGAAGAGTGCAAATCAATCCCAGAACAACAGCAAAGGACCTTGTGAAGATGCTGGAGGAAACAGGTACAAAAGTATCTATATCCACAGTAAAATGAGTCCTATATCGACATAACCTGAAAGGCTGCTCAGCAAGGAAGAAGCCACTGCTCCAAAACCACCACAAAAAGCCAGACTATGGTTTGAAACTGCACATGGGGACAAAGATCGTAGTTTTTGGAGGAATATCCTCTGGTCTGATGAATCAAAAACAGAACTGTTTGGCCATAATGACCATCGTTATGTTTGGAGGAAAAAGGGTGTATGTAAACTTCCGACTTCAACTGTATTTAGCTACACTTACTGTGGTTTCGGGGATGCTACACCTGCACACCTCTAGTAAATCTCACTGTTGAAAGAATGGAAGAATGGAAGAATGCTATGTGAGCAATTTCTCATCTAAACCATTACACACTTCATTAATATTACATGATACAGACACATCAATTCACAAACACGTGCAGACAATTTATTTTATTTTATATGTATTCAGACAGCACAGCTAGCTAACATCATTATGACTAACACCAAGCCTAGCCGTGAAAAACAATTAGCGACAGCTCTCCATTTAAAATATGCATGAATATTATCATACAGTATTATATGCATTATACAGCGCTAGGTAGAAAGCTAAAATAAAATGTAGGCTATGCATCACATAATTTATTTACATTGCTAGTTAATGTTAACTAGTTATAGCTAGATAGCTAAACCAGCCATCTAGATTATATTACAACTTCAGCTATTTACCTCAAAACAAACCAGGCTTTATTTGATCCCATAATGCAAATCATTACAATCATTACATGTGCTATAGCTAGCAAAGCAAATTGTGTCTGATAACGTTAGCTATATATTTACAGAGTAGGGAGTTATCGAGTTTGGTAGCACTTAGGTTTACAATATTGAAATATGGGTAACATCAAGAAGACACTGAAGCTAAATATTGATGTGAATTGTGATTAATTTTCCTGGTTGTTATGTAGAAACTATTATTTGTCAATAATAAAGGCTAATAAGCAGAAGTTATGTCGTATTTAAGGCCATTTCACTTCTTCTCAGCAGCTTATCAAGAATGTACTTGGAACTTTCGAAGAAAGACGGTTTATTTAACAGATACGTTTGAGAAACTACATCATACTTATACTGTATGTGGGCCAACCTTATAATGTAGCTTTTTAAAATTTGTATTACTATTACTACAGTACCAGTCAAAAGTTTGGACAAACGTACAGATTCAAGGGTTTTTCTACATTGTAGGATAATAGAGAAGACATAAAAACTGTGAAATAACACATATGGAATCATGCAGTAACCAAGAAAGTGTTAAACAAATCAAAATATATTTTTGATGACAGCTTTGCACACTCTTGTCATTCTCTCAGCAAGCTTCATGAGGAATGATTTTCCGACAGTCTTGAAGGAGTTCCCACATATGCTGAGCACTTGTAGGCTGCTTTTCCTTCACTCTGCAGTCTACCTCATTCCAAAACATCTCAATTGGGTTGAGGTCAGCTGATTGTGGAGGCCAGGTCATCTGATGCAGCACTCCATCACTCTCCTTGGTCAAATAGCCCTTACACAGCCTGGGGCTGTGATTTGGTTCATTGTCCTGTTGAAAAACAAAATGATCGTCCTCCTAAGCCCAAACCAAATGGGATGGCGTATCGCTGCAGAATGCTGTGGTAGCCATGCTGGTTAAGTGTGCCGTGAATTCTAAATAAATCAAAGACCGTGTCATCAGCAATGCACCCCACACCATCACACCTCCTCCTCCATTCTTCACGGTGGGAACCACACATGCGGAGATCATCCGTTCACCTACTCTGTGTCTCACAAAGACGCAGCGGGTGGAAACAAAATCTCAAATTTGGACTCATCAGACCAAAGGAGAGATTTCGACCAGTTAAACATCTATTGCTTGTGTTTCTTGGCCCAAGCAAGTCTCTTCTCATTATTGGTGTCCTATAGTAGTGTTTTCTCTGCATCAATTCGACCATGAAGGACCGATTCACTCAGTCTTCTCTCAATAGTTGATGTTGAGATGTGTCTGTTACTTGAACTTATTTGGGCTGCAATCTGCAGCAGCTGTAACTCTGGGTCTTACTTCCTGTGACGGTCCTCATGAGAGCCATTTTCATCATAGTGCTTGATGGTTTTTGCAACTGCACTTGAAAAATCTTTCAAATTTCTTATAATTATCCGCATTGACTGACCTCCATGTCTTAAACTAATGATGGACTGTCGTTTCTCTTCGCTAATTTCAGCCATAATATGGACTTGGACTTTTACAAAATAGGGCTATGTTCTGTATAACACCCATACCTTGTCACAACAAAACTGATTGGCAAAAATGCATTAAGAAGGAAATAAATTCCACAAATTCAATTTTAACAAGGCACACCTGTTAATTGGCGAGCAAAACCCCTAACACGGATGACGCTGGGCCAATTGTGAACCCGGGTCTGTAGTGACGCCTCAAGCACTGCGATGCAGTGCCTTAGACTGCTGCACCACCCGGGCAGTCACCTTTTGTGTCTTTGCTTGTTTCTGGGTAATTACCTCGTCGTTGCCCTTTTGTTTCCACATTACAACACTTGTGGACCAACTTAACTGTATGAGATGAAACATACGCAGCAGTGAGGAAAGGTCCGTGCAGCATAGAGAGTCTCACCATTTTATGTCAATGCTTTGTACTGGATTTATTCACTGAAGTTATTTCATCTCATCAAGCAATAGAAGACCAGAACAAGCAGCAGTGTGTCCTGTGTGAAATCAATACACATGCACCACAACACAACCCGGAACAGAACCGAAACCAGAGCGCAGTAGCAAGTTCATTCACACAGGCGCAGACCAGCTACAATAACAATAAATGAAGTTCCATTAGTGAACCTAGTATCTTAATTACTTGTGATTGTGGTAAATATGTCAGAGGTGAAATAGCATGAAATTGAATTGGATGTACATAAGAGTACAGTTGCAAAGACTGTAACAGCAAGGTACACAGACGTTAGGTGAAACAATTAAGAAAGTCATTTACAGGGGAACATAGTTTTGCTTTTGAATATAGCGTCAAGGCCCCGTATGTCCACATAAACTATGGGGAAACTATAAAGAAATGAACAGTAATTTAAATAATAATTTCTTAATTACAGTGTTTCCTTCAACATGTCCTGCTGACAACATGTGAAATGGCCTTAAATACTACAGAACTTCTACTTTTTAAAATTTTTGTTATTGATAGTTCGTCACTGACTAATACTTGTTTCTACATAATAGCCAGGAAAATTCATCACACTTTATATCAGTATTTGGCAGCTGCATACACATTTTTTTGTGGTTATTACTGTGTTCTTACCGGGTGGTTGATGACTTATTTCCCTGTTGTTTCCTGTTACTTTCCAGATGTTACCCTGTTATTTCAGCACTGTAAACTAAAGCGCTACGGGAGTTCTTGTTGTCTTGCCTGCCAATGCTGCCTCAATTGGATTCAGTTTTGCCAGCTGTTTTCTTAAAGCCACGGCAACCATGCAACAGATTGTTACTGCATTTGAAGGTAAAAGTGCAATAAAACAACTCAAATGTAAGTAAAATGTCTATACAATTCAGCTGGTTTAAAAAAAAATGTCCTCTGTTATTAAGATTTTCACTGTAGGAATATTTGGCTACACGAGACAATTCTGTTTACTTCCGACAGCTCGGGAAGGGAGGTGACTCTTGAGCAAGACTTGCCTGCGAACTCCGCAGGTGGCTTAGGAGACGTCGCAAGTTTACATTACAGTAAGAGGTCTAGCTGAAGCTATTGAAAGTCTAGCTGAAGGTCTACCTCTAGAGCATCTCTAGTATTGGGAATACTCTCTTAAGGCCAGGGGTAACACAGTAACTATTTGGCCCTCAACCATGACTGTCCACATAGTCTAACCCCTTATAGCTTGGATTGGCTGCCTATATTGTAAAATGAAATAAAGTAAAGGTAAGTAAAGTAAATGGATTTTCCTGTTGAATGTTATTACTTGAGGAATTGGTGCAGATGGCTATTGATCTGCCTCATCCTTGGCCATTACCTTTGGGATGGCAATCAGGGCCCCAGTCTGTTCACTGGGTAAACAAGCATTTTCTCATCCTGCTTGCTGGAGCCTCCATAGAGATTGAGGGCAGTAAAGAGGTTTTGGAACACATTTCTGCCAGACCCAGTCTTCTACCGACGATTCTTCTAGGGCGATTGAAATCTGTCTGTCATTCCTGGGTGGCCCCAAAACAAACTATTGACTCATCTCTCACTGTGTTGTGTACCATTTATACCAATGTGTGTATCGGCCTCGGTATGGGAGGTGTTTGTTAGAACCCAAAGGCACACGCAGGAGGGAGACAATATTTACACCTACGCAGGGTTAGAGTTGAAATGCGTACATATACATTTTTAACATTATATACTGTATATCCTCTGTCCTGATGAAAGATCCCAATGAGACTGAAGTATTATCTGTAACGTGTGAAGCTCACCCATACATCTTTGGAACATATCAGTGATTTCAGAAATGTTTTTTTCTGCCAGGCACCTAAGTGGGATGTGCATGTGTTTTCCGGTCACTTTATTTGGATAGTCCCATATAGATAATATACAAATGGCCGTACTATCCACAAACTGTCTGTTACGTTTAGGGTTAGGTTTAAAATAAGGGTTATGGTTACGGTTAGGGTGAAGGCTAGGGTAAGGGTAAGGGTTAAGCGTTACGATTTGGGTTAGGGCTAGTCGATTGTTAGTTCAAATGTTGTTGACAGTTATTGAACGTCTACTGAACATCTACAAACCAGTGACTTGGAACCATCCAAATATTGTCTTACTGTGTTTTCTTCTTCATTAACAGTTGTACCATGCAATTCATTCTTCAGCAATCCTGAGTGACTACGGTGGATCTCTTTGGACATAGTCAGATCAGATGGAGCTAGATACAGCCTCTCTGTGCTCTAAATGTAATTCCGACATCATTATGTTGCTCGCGTGTCTGGCCAACGGCCCATCACGCTTCTGACCTTGAGAAAATGGAAAGGCAACAAAAGAGAGGGCATACATTCCTGCAGTGGATGTGGGATTCTGAGGAAGGAAGGAGTGGTGCAGCATCGTGAGAAACAGAGCATTGGAGGTCCAAGTCCGACATTTAAAAAAATCTCAATATCAAGTACCTTACTGGGATTGTTTCTTTTTAACCCTTCTAATTGAAAACAAAAATAGCTTCTTAGCAAAGAGCATTTTCTCAGACAAGAACTGTCTGGGAGTGGTCTGAGTGGGGAGGGGAAAATGTAAAACTCGTTGTTATTGGCAGAGAGGTTTAGAACTCTCTTTCTTACTGGTCTATTAACTCATTTACTGCCTGGTGATGTCACCAAGTAGGCCAAAACTCCATCAAACCAAAACAGGCTGAAATGTCAGCTGGTCTTTTCAAACAGCTCTTTCAGTAAAAGGGCATTACTTTCCACAATTTCACAGTATTATTCCAACCTCATAGTGTGGAAATATATATAAAACACAGTAATCACATTTTTGACTGTCATTAATGTTGGTGTTTTTGCTGAGAAGATCTTAGTGGTCCAATTTTACATCTAACTAAGATGTTTGATGCAGTATTTCTGAAGTCTCTGGTTGAATGACAACAAACACTTAAATGAAGAATACCTACTGTTGACCAATCACCGACAAAAGGGCTTAGACTTCGGCTACCGGACTTCGCCTTGCCTCAATAAAAACATGTGTGTGCACAAATAGCACAAAAATGCCTTGCCGAAGACCAAAACAAGCAAAAACGTCTCAAATGCTGTCATAATATATGCACAAATTGTTCCGAACTGTTTCAGATGTGAAGCACTCGGAAACTTTAACTGTGAATGAATAGCAGCACTGGTGTTGACTGAATACTGAACACATTTTTTTCTGTAGTAGTAATTCCTTGATCTTGACCATTTTAAGATGACAGGGCCTCATTACTGTAGCCTCCCACAGGTGAGAATCAGCCTCCGTATCACTTCTCACCAATAGATCAAACACAGAAGGGTCTGGACCAGTTAATACCGAGCTATTCCACTTTCAACACTTCAACAGACTCCTGTGGATTTGAGGGGTGTATGACCAACAAGGAAGCCATCTTTGTTCTCCCAAAGTCATGTACTGTAGTCACCTTTGAAAGGTCGATTGTTGTTTTTCATCATATCTATCCCTGCAACATATTCTTCGCTCACAGCTTCATCCCAATTGTTATCTCAACTAAGAAGTGGATTCCCACAACAATATTGCAAAACATGTTCCAATAGCTTCAACAATTAACCCATGAGCTTGTTGAGTTGAAACACTAGTTCAACTTTCCTTAAAATACTTCATATGAGGAAGATTGTCCTCACTATGCAAGTTTCATATGCATATGTAACTCAAATGACACTTGGCAGTGTTGATGACTATTAGTGGAAGGTTATTGCTACATTCACATGCTAATTAAAGTGATATGAATCAGATGTAAGTATAAATAGAAGCACACAGTCATACATAGATACGGTGTTCTTTTATTGACAATGCCACCTAATCATTTCTGAAATTGCAGAAGACATCCAGCTACCATTAAAGTGTGTAACTTTTCTTACTTCTTCAGATTTTGGGATATAAAGTGGTATAAAGTGATAATGCTGTAGACACAACGAGAGGAACGGCTATGCAGCTAGTAGAGTCACTCGTCCCTGTGCCAAAATATGTGGAGACATGTATGGCTTCCACCAGATTACCAATATGGGCTTGTTTCCGTGGCATTACCCGAGTAACTTAGCAACAGGATCACGGCAGATTTGTACCTTACCGGGTGCGACTCGCCATGTGTTAACCTCAACATAATATTTTTCTATTTTTCCCTTAAGATTTTCGCCAGATTACAGAGATATTATAGAGATATGTGTTCGGTGAGTGATCTTTATTTAATAAGAGGAATGCGGCTCCAGTTGACACCTAAGAATGTGATTGGAACTAAGGCCGTGTCTTTTGTCTAAGATTGACAGGAGTCTTACTTAGACTGATTATGCCAGGATGCATAGCTTCATATCTTTGTACTGAGGGAATAAAAATTGTGCTGGCGGAATGCTTAATATCGTCAAAGTCGCTCAAATATCAAATATCTTGCACAATTGAAATGTCAACTTAAGCATGCCACGCATTGGGCTGGTGGGTAGCTGAGGAAGTCATTTCAATTAATTTTGTTGATTCAGAGCACCACTAATCCTTCATTTTCTTTCTGCCATCACGGTTGCAGGAAATTTAGGTGCAAACCAGTGCCATTTCTAGACATAAGCAACATAAGCAATATGGGCTTATGGCCAACCGATTGACTTTCAGGAAATCAGTTGGGGTCTTAACTTACTGCTAGTTAGGATAGTAGAGTACACAACGTGCAATTTTGACATTTGGCGGTGCTTTAGAAATGTTCCTCTGTTTATGTCAGTCACTTGACGTCTCTCAATTAGCCCATTTCAGCTAACATATTATAGATTGCTAGGTGAGTTAGTCTAGCCGGCTGTCTAAACCTTGTAGTAATCATGGCCGAATTACTGCCGCAAGGCACATGCCCAGGAGCCCTGACCTCTTGGTGGCCCCCATTGATTTTGTTAGTCACTCTCGCTCAAATATCATACGAACATGGCTTAAGTCATGGCAAAATATGTAGAATTGCATGAAATTAGCTTTCAAACTTCCAAGTTTTCTCTCCATCCCATTGCAAAATATGTATAAATCCAAGAAATCAGCTTTAAAACTAAATATTTCTCTCTCAACCACATGGCAAAATGTTTAGAATTTCAAGAAATTAGCTTTAAAACTGCAAAATGTTCTCTCTGCCTATCGAAAAATGTGTCAAACTGCAGAAAATTTGATTTAAAGTAATAATACAAAAATATACGCTCATGGCAAAACGTGTAGGATTGCTGCACATTTTTCTCTCTGCCGCCAACAGAGGGCCACAAAAATGTTTTTGCTTGCGAGGTGGGGTGGCCCCCCAACCAAATCTCGCTTATGGCCCCCAAAATGCTAGAAATGGCCCTGGTGGGGACAGACGATGACACAAGCGAGATTCTTACATAGAGTCCTACCTGGCCCTGTCTTCGCTGATGTGCTAATGAGCAGTACCGATGTTTGTATTTTCGTCCTATATAGACTTTTATATCAAGAACAACTCTATGTTCCAGATCACAACAACACACATACTCTAGAATTATATGGATACAGACAAGAATGCTATACTTACATAAAGTATACTGTATGTACAATGTAAAGTTAAAAGCAGCATTGGAGTCAATTCAGAACGTAAGATTTTTTTTACAGAAAATAAAGATACCATTTCAAATATTAACTAGATTATAAGTCATATTTTTGTTGGTATTGTTGTCACAAGATGTTAGGTTATTCCCTTCCATTCTAGAGTGTTTGATATGATCTATTGCATTCTGGGAAATGTATTATTTCTGATATTGAATAACATGTACGTGAAAATTAATTATGAATAATACATTTAACTTACAAAATTATCTTTGAATACTTCTTGTTTTAGGAGAATGAGCTAAACATTTCGTATTTCATCGTTATGTTATACATAGTATTGGTTACCATATATGATGTCAAAAATTAACATAAGAACATAAATAATAGATATTTGAACACCATTACTTATTTCAATTTTATTGAATTAAAAACTTAATTTAATCAATTCTGCTTCCTGTTGGGTGTGTTCAATTCAAATTCAATGAAAATGATTTTGAATTAAAGGGCAGTTCACAACTCAATTCAGAATGGACCCCAACCCTGGTTAAAAGGGATATGACATCAGAGATGGACAGAAGAATCATCTAAAGAAAAATCCTCTGGATGTCTAATCCTGCTGTGGGCATTCTGGGGACTAAATCCACCATTGTAATCCAAGTAAAACTCTAGAAACTGAAAATATGTCATGTTCATAACTCAAATATGATATTATCTAGTTGTCATACTGGCATCAATTTTGATTTGTGTTAATCACACGGGTTCAGTTACAGTATATACACTAAGCCAAGTATACCTTTGAAGTACCATTCTGAGGGTCCTACTTTACCAATCGTCACATTACACAATGAGATAGCTAATTGTCTAACTTGACTATCTGTGTGGCAATCAGTATACGTGAACAACCCAGCAGCATGCTGCCAAAGGACTACAGCAGTCCAGTACAACCCAACAAAGCATTTTATCTCCCTTATAAATTAAGGCCATGGTCATAGAACTTCACCAGGCGCAAACACAAGTGCTCCCATGGGGGAGGCAATTCAAAGAGAAGAGGAGGGGGACAGAGTAGGAGCTGCAGACTGAACGCTTCAAATCGACCTAAAAGACAATCCGGCGTGAGATGCAGCAGAAATTGATTGCCACATGTCAATGAGATGGAGACAATAAGGGTGAAAGGTAAATGTCCCTGTGTAGATGCTTGTGCATGTGCATGAGTGGAGTTCACACTGGTCCCCTGGCTCTCTCTCTGTGTGTGTGTGTGTGTGTGTGTGTGTGTGTGTGTGTGTGTGTGTGTGTGTGTGTGTGTGTGTGTGTGTGTGTGTGTGTGTGTGTGTGTGTGTGTGTGTGTGTAAATCATGAATATCCCCTCAGCCCTGCCCTTTGAGGACCCAACGGAGCACTTTCAGCTATTTTATACAGCAATAACAATTTATATAACATACCAGTCAAAAGTTTGGACACACCTACTCATTCCATGTTTTTTCTTTATTTTTTACTGTTTTCTACATTGTAGAATAATAGTGAAGACAAACTATGAAATAACACATGGAATCATGAGGAAACCAATTTGTGATTAAACAAATCAAAATATATTTTATACTTGAGATTCTTCAAAGTAGCCACCTTTTGCCTTGATGACAGCTTTGCACACTCTTAGCATTCTCTCAACCAGCTTCATGAGGTAGTCACCTGGAATGCATATGAATTCCTTCTTAATGCATTTGAACCAATAAGTTGTGATGTGACAAGGTATGGGGAGGATACAGAAGGTAGCCCTATTTGGTGAAAGACCAAGTCCATATCATGGCAAGAACAGCTAAAATAAGCAAAGAACATGAACATTGTTTAAGACATGAAGGTCAAGCACAATGATGAAACTGGCTCTTTTGAGGACAGCTACAGGAATGGAAGAACCAGAGTGACCTCTGCTGCAGAGGACAAGTTCATTAGTGTTACCAGCCTCAGAAATTGCAGCCCAAATAAATGCTTCACAGAGTTCAAGTCACAGACACATCTCAACATCAACTGCTCAGAGGAGACTGTTTGAATCAGTACTTCATGGTTGAATAGCTGCAAAGAAACCACTACTAAATTGCACTAATAAGAAGAAGATACTTTCTTGGGCCAAGAAACACGAGCAATGGACATTAAACCAGTGGAAATGTGTCCTTTGGTCTGGAGTCCAAATGAGAGATTTTTGGTTCCAACTGTGTCTTTGTGAGACGTGGTGTGGGTGAGCAGATCATCTCTGCATGTGTATTTCCCCCCATAAAGTATGGCGGAGGAGGTGTTATGGTGTGGGGCTGCTTTGCAGGTGACACTGTCTGTGATTTACTTTGTATTCAAAGCATACTTAACCAGCATGGCAACCACAGAATTCTGCAGCGACACGACATCCCACCTGATTTAGGCTTAGTGGGACAATCATTTGTTTTTCAACAGGACAATGACCCAACAAACCTCCAGGCTGTGTAAGGGCTGTTTGACCAAGAAGGAGAGTGATGGAGTGCTGCATCAGATGACCTGACATCCACAATCCCCCAGCCTCAACCATTTTGAGATGGTTACTACATGATTCGATATGTGTTATTTCATAGTTTTTTAAATATTTTTTTTTATTTCACCTGTTTTAACCATGTAGGCCAGTTGAGAACAAGTTCTCATTTACAACTGCGACCTGGCCAAGATAAAGCAAAGCAGTGCGACACAAACAACACAGAGTTACATGGGATGAACAAACGTACAGTCAATAAGAAAATAGAAAAATCTATATACAGTGTGTGAAAATGTAGTAAGATTAGGGAGGTGAGACAATAAATAGGTCATAGTGGTGAAAGAAATACAATTTAGTCATTAAACACGGGAGTAATTGATGTGCAGAAGATGAATGCGCAAGAAGAGATACTGGGGTGCAAGGGAGAAAAAAAATGACAAAATATGGGGATGAGGGAGTTGGGTGGGCTATTTACAGATGGGCTGTGTACAGGTGCAATGATCGGTAAGCTGCTCTGACAGCTGATGATTTTAGTTAGTGAGGGAGATATAAGACTCCAGCTTCAGTGATTTTTGTAATTTGTTCCAGTCATTGGCAGCAGAGAACTGGAAAGAAAGGCGGCCAAAGAGGAGTTGGCTTTGGGGATGACCAGTGAAATATACCAGCTGGAGCGCGTCCTATGGGCAGGTGCTGCTATGGTGACCAGTGAGCTGAGATAAGGCGGGGCTTTACCGAGCAAAGACTTATAGATGACCTGGAGCCAGTGGGTTTTTGCGACGAATATGAAGCCAACAAGAGCATTACAGGTCGCAGAGGTTGTTAGTATATGGTGCTTTGGTGACAAAACGGATGGCACTGTGATAGACTACATCCAATTTGCTGAGTACAGTGTTGGAGCCTATTTTGTAAATGACATCGCTGAAGTAAAGGATCGGTAGGATAGTCAGTTTTACGAGGGTATGTTGGCAGCATGAGTGAAGGATGCTTTGTTGCAAAATAGGAAGCCAATTCTAGATTTAATTTTGGATTGGAGATGCTTAATGTGAGTCTGGAAGGAGAGTTTAAAGTCTAACCAGACACCTAGATATTTTTAGTTGACCACATATTCTAAGTCAGAACTGTCCAGAGTAGTGATGCTAGACGGGCGGGCAGGTGCAGGCAGCAATCAGTTGAAGAGCATGCATTTAGTTTAACTTGCATTCAAGAGCAGTTGGAGGCCACGGAAGGAGTGTTGTATGGCATTGAAGCTCGTCTGAAGGTTTGTTAACACAGTGTCCAAAAAAGGGCCAGAAGTATACAGAATGGTATCGTCTGCATAGAGGTGGATCAGAGCATCACCAGCAGCAAGATCGACATCATTGATGTATACAGAGAAAAGAGTCGGCCTGAGAATTGAAACCTGTGGAACCCCCATAGAGAGTGCCAGAGGTCCGGATAACAGGCCCTCAAATTTGACACACTGAACTCAATCTGAGAAGTAGTTGGTGAACCAGGCGAGGCAATCATTTGATGTCAGGCGAGGCAGTTTTGATGTCTTCACTGTTATTCTACAATGTAGAAAATAGTGAAAAATAAAGAAAAATGTTCGAATGAGTTGGTGTTCTAAAAATGTTGACTGGTTGTGTATGCTGAATACTTGTTGGCTGCTTTTCCTTCACTCTGCGATCCAATTCATCTGATGCATCACTCCCCTTGTTCAAATAGCCCAAATAGCCCTAACACATCGTATCACTGCAGAATGCTGTGGTAGCCATGCGGGTTAAGTGTGCCTTGAATTCTAAATACATCACTGACAGTGCCACCAGCAAAGCACCCCCACACGATCACACCTCCTCCTCCATTCTTCACAGTGGGAACCACACGTGCAGAGATCATCCGTTCACCTACTCTGTGTCTCACCAAGACACGGCGGTTGGAACCAAAAATCTCAAATTTGGACTCATCAGACCAAAGGACAGATTTCTACCGGTCTAATGTCCATTGCTTGTGTTTCTTTGCCCAAGCAAGTCTCTTCTCCTTATTGGTGTACTTTAGTAGTGGTTTCTTTGCAGCATTTTGACCATGAAGGCCTGATTCACACAGACTCCTCTGAACAGTTGGTGTTGAGATGGGTCTGTTACTTGAACTCTGTGAAGCATTCATTTGGGATGCATTCTGAGGTGCAGTTAACTCTAATGAACTTTACCTTTGCAGCAGAGGTAACTCTGGGTCTTCCTTTCCTGTGGTGGTTCTCATGAGAGACAGTTTCATTATTGCTGTTGCACTTGAAGAAACTTTCAAAGGTCTTGACATTTTCTGGATTGATTGACCTTCATGTCTTAAAGAAATTATGGACTGTCGTTTCTCTTTGCTGATTTGAGCTGTTCTTGCCATAATATGGACTTGGTCTTTTACCAAATAGGGCTGTCTTCTGTATACCACCCTTGCCTTGTCACAACACAACTGATTGACTCAAATGCATTAAGATGGAAAGAAAATCCACTTCATTCACTTTTAACAAGGCACACATGTTAATTGAAATGCATTCCAGGTGACTATCTCATGAAACTAGTTGAGAGAATGCCAAGAGTGTGCAAAGCAGTCGTGAAGAGTAAGGGTGGCTACTTTGAAGAATGTCAAATATTTTTTTAACACTTTTTTGTTTGCTATATGACTCCATATGTGTTATTTCCTAGTTTTGATGTATTCACTATTATTCTACAATGTAGAAAATAGTACAAAACACATTTAAAAACCTTGAATGAGTAGGTGTGTCCAAACTTTTGACTGGTACTGTATTTCAAAGTAACAGGATATATCGTATGCAGTTGAGTGGGAGCTCTCCGACGTGACACAATTTGAAGATTAATGGAGCACGCCAGTGTGTCACAATGATTTTCTTTTCACTGTGACCGTATCATTGGGAGATTCTAGAGTCTACATGAAGGAGATTCCAACATGGCTACATCTCAAAGTGATCACAACTGATATGAAATAACTCCTGCCGAAACAGAGGTGTCCTTATATGGACACACCAAAATATAAGTTTGGACTTTCCACAGTAAGCATGTATCAAGATTTACTTTACTAGGCAAGTCAGTTAAGAAAAAATCTTATTTACAATGATGGCCTACCCCAGCCAAAACCCAACCCAGACAACACTGGACCAATTGTAAACCACCCTACACAACTCCCAATCTCAGCCAGTTGTGATACCAGCTGGAATTGAACCAGGGTCTATCATGACACCTCTAACACAGAGATGCAGTGCCTTAGACAGCTGTGCCACTTGGGAGAATATATTGATCTTTAATATCTAAATACTTGTATCTATATGTATCTAAACACTAATACCAGCAAAAGGGCAGTCCTGACTGCAGCACCTGACTGCAACATAGAAGAAACACCCTTTAGCCTTCTGAACATTAACATACCAACATTTTAACTGCACTGCAGGGGGTCTAATCTAAACCTGAAAGCCAATCAGATGAGACGTATCAGTCTGTATGGCTGAGGATGAAATCCACCAGACCATACCATTGGATCAGCCAGTGACAAAACTAATCAATGTATTTTATCATGTAATCTCAATACCTCTGCTTGTGCAATATCTTGCAAAATCTTCTGTTATTCCCAATCTCTTCGCCATAACAAGGTAATCATATTATATTGTCCAACCCTGATTTTACTTGGAAGTGGGGCCTTGTATAACATACTACACTGAGTCTCTTCATTACACATCAAATTATTCACACACGCACAATAGCTATATTGAAAGGCATGAGTATCTATCAGATCATGCCTCTCATGTTTTATCATTGGTGTAATGTCAAAATGTTGTGGATAATTGTGGATAATACTGAGCTAATCTTTTTGGTGATGAGCCATTCAGCTTTATTTTGACAACAAACTCAGCGATTGGTGGAGCTCAAGAACCAGGAAACATTTACAGCACATTCCTTAAAGTATTCAGACCCCTTTTCTTTTTTTTCCATCATCAATCTACACACAATCCCCATAATGAATCCCCAAAGTGAAAAGAGCTTATTAGATTTTTTTGGGCACATTTATAAAATAATAAAAAACAGAGCTACTTTAATTACATAAGTATTCTAACCCTTTGCTATGAGACTCGAAATTGAGCTCTGGTGAATCCTGTTTTCATTGATCATCCTTGAAATGTTTTTATAACTTGAAAAGGAGTCCACCTGTGGTAAATTCTTTTGATTGGATATGATTTGGAAAGGCACACATCTGTCTATATAAGGTCCCACAGTTGACAGTGCATGTCAGAGCAAAAACTATGCCATGAGGTCGAAGGAATTGTCCACAGAGCTCCCAGATAGGATTGTGTCGTGACATATATCTGGGGAAGGGTACCAAACATTTCTGCAGCATTGAAGGTCCCCAAGAACACGGTGGACTCCATCATTATCTTAAATGGAAGATGTTTGGAACCACCAAAACACTTCCTATAGCTGGCCGCCCGGCGAAATTTAGCAATCGGGGAAGAAGGGCCTTGGTCAGGGAGGTGACCAAGAGCCCGATGGTCACTCTGACAGAGCTCCACAGTTCCTCTGTGGAGATGGGAGAACCTTCCAGAAGGACAACCATCTCTGCAGCACTCCAACAATCAGGCGTTTATGGTAGATGGACAGACAGAAGCCACTCCACTGTAAAAGGCACATGACAGCCCACTTGGAGTTTGCAAAAAGGCACCTAAAGGACTTTCATACCATGACAAACAAGAATCTCTGGTCTGATGAAACAAAGATTGAACTCTTTTGCCTGAATGCCAAGTGTCACATCTGGAGGAAACCTGGCACCATCCCTACGGTGAAGCATGTGGTGGCAGCATCATGCTGTGGGGATGTTTTTCAGTAGCAGGGAATGGGAGACTAGTCAGGATCAAGGGAAAGATGAACGGAGCAAAATACAGAGAGACCCTTGATGAAAACCTGCTCCAGAGCGCTCAGGACGTCAGACTGGGGCAAAGGTTCTGTCAAGGCTCAGGACAATGACCCAGATGCAGACGGTTTCAAAGTAACAAAAGTATATTACAAAAACTGGGGGCAGGCAAACGACAGGTGAAGTGCAGGCAGAGGTCAGTAATCCAGAGCAGAGTCCGAAAGGTACAGAACGGCAGACAGGGTCAGGATCAGGGCAGGCAGAGTTCAGTAATCCAGGGTGGTGTGACAAGGTAGAGAACGGCAGGAAGGCTCAGTGTCAGGGCAGGCAGAATGGTCAAAAATTGGGAAAACTAGAAAAGAGGAACTAGAGAAAGACAGGAGCACGGGAAAAACACTGGTAGTCATATCCAAGAAGACTCAAGGCTGTAATTGCTGCCAACGGTTCTTCAACAAAGTACGGAGTAAAGGGTCTGAATACTTATGTAAATGTGGTATTTCCGTTTTTTATTTTTGATACATTTGCAACAATGTCTACTAATAACCTGTTTTTGCTGTGTCATCATGGGGTATTGTGTGTAGATTGATGAAGGGAAAAAACGATTTTATCCATTGTAGAATAGGGCTGTAAGGTAACAAAATGTGTAAAAGGCCAAGGGGTCTGAATACTTTTCGAATGCCCTGTATATCTTGAGTCATCTTTGTCCATTGCCCATAAAACCAGAGGAAGGCAAGGGGCTATTTGATGGGAGCGCATAGCCATAGCTAGTCTTTTGATGTGTTGTGGACAAAAGGTTCCAGTATTTTTGTCTACATGTTTTTAAACCATACTAGAAATGTCTAAATTCAGCATCATGCAAAATTAGCAAAGAGAACTTATGTCAGCTCCCACAAGTTCCCCTTTGTCACAGGTTATGAAGATAAACCATAAACGAAATACCAACTCGAAGCAAACCATCCCTTTGCTTGTAATCCAACCCACAGGAACCATGAATAAATCAGGGATATTAATTGATGTTTAAAACAAATTCCATATGTGTTCCACTGCAACCGAAGACCAAAGGCATAGTTTATGTCGTGATCAGAGCGATTCAGCAGAGATAAATTCTCGGAGCCCTGTGTCATGTAATTTCATCTCAAAGTCTTTATTTTGTCCTCTTACACTGACTTCCTATCACAACTGTCTAGAAACATACAGCAGCTCTCATCTCTACATGTACACGTTTATACCTATACATATAGACACTGCATTCTGTCCTCTGTAAATACAATTAGTGTTACTCCAACATTCTTATATGAAGTTCTATGGATTTGGCGAGTGATAATAAAGTTTCAGACATTTTTAAGTTCTATCATATTGTAATTGAAAAAAATAATC
The DNA here is from genome assembly GCF_018296145.1 of Oncorhynchus tshawytscha. Lineage (NCBI taxonomy): Eukaryota > Metazoa > Chordata > Actinopteri > Salmoniformes > Salmonidae > Oncorhynchus > Oncorhynchus tshawytscha. Next base: position 53,106,044 of record NC_056436.1, read on the forward strand.
AATGGCTTTGATTAATCACTTTGAATAACATGTATTGATTACTAGCTTCTAGATTTAAAATAATCACCCGCGGTTATTACTCAGTATCATCTAATCAATGGTCACGACCAAGTTAGCTAACCCTTTACATTAAGTTGCCCCTATTACTATGTAACTACAGAGTCATAACTGAGGGAACATAGTAGTTACATAGGTTTTACTATGTAATTAAAGGTAATAAGGTTGTGGCGCTATCAGTTAGTACACAATTGGATCAAGGAATGTGTAATTACACGTTCCCTTGCTGAAGGTAATTCTACATGTGTAATTACTGACATTATTACACATTTTCTTATTCCAAAATGTTACTAATGTTTTGCAATTACATGTTTGAAAGTCACCTGTGAATTACTATGCTAAATACTCAAACCAAAATCGGAACTTTTTACGTGTGCCACGACCACATGTAATGCCCGGGTTGATAAACAAGCTAGGACCTGATAACAACAATTTTAACAAGGCACACCCTTTAACTACAGGTCATTTTCAATTTGTTTTTTTTATGTCATGACCTGGCTCAAAGGCTAAATCAAATCAAGTGTCATGTAACAGTTACGTAGGATATACATGTAATTATCATGTACCTACACAGGAGGAAGCAATGTAATGTAAAGTGAACCCCAGTAGGGTATAACCTTTATAATTACTATGAAGTTACAATCTAAGGACCTTTGCAGATGATAGGTTAAACAAGAGAAATTAGGATACAGAACAATAGGTATAACCATTTTAGTTACATTGTACTTACAGTATAATGTAACAATCTTTAACAACCAGTTACAATGTTGAAAGTTAAGTGACATGTTCTATTACTTTGTAGTTACAATGTAACAACCTTTGCAGACAATAGGCTAACCAGGAGAAATAAGGAGAAAGGGGAACATTTATCAATTTCACTTTAATGAATTTGACAAAGATTCAAATCCAAACATTCAAATTAAGTTCCACATTCAAAACACAACACAATAACTATTGATAAAACAAACTAACTAGTTAGTAAAACGTACTATCACAGGGTGGTAAAGCTAACTAGCATGTTTCACTCATGTAACTAGCTTGTTAGCTAGCTAGCTGAGCACTAGCACAATGTCAACATGCTTTCCAACATGATATTTCAAACGTATGAAACATCTAGTTTACAATGTTATTTCACTATTTTCAGACATACATTGCAATTCTGCACTTTACAAACTTTTATAAACACAACAAACTGAAAGACAATAATACTCTGGTATTACATGTGAATTCGATGGTAGAGGCACATTGTAGTTTCATGTAACACGGTCAGATTTTGGTTTGAGTTATTAACATCGTAATTCACAGGGGAATTAACATCAGTTCCTTGTTCCAATTGTGTAATAACTGACAGCACTGCAACCTTTTTACCATGTAATTACAAAGTAACACCTATGTAACTGCAATGTTCTAGTTACATATGTGACTACAACATTGGATTGATGGCAGCCTTGTCGGGAAACGAAAGGAGAGAGATGCTGCTAATAAACACAGCAAGGTGACCGGGGACAATTGTTTGGTTAAACAGTACAACTACGACCGACGCAGATCGATCAAGATGGCGAAAGACAAGTACAGGGACAAAGTAGAGGAGCATTTCACCGGGTCATACATGAGGCGTATGTGGCAGGAGATTCTAATGACCACGCATTACAAAAAGAAAGCCAGTCACGTCACGGACACCAACATCACGCTACCAGGACCCTTTTTCTCACTCTTCAACCATAATGACTCTCAGCTGCCAAGGAGAACCCCTAAAAACAAAGAGAGCTACGTGCTTTCAGTCTCCATGATGCACAGTGCATTCGGAAAGTATTCAGACCCCTTGACTTATTCCATATTTTGTTACGTTACAAACTTTCATTCTAAAATGAATGAAAACATTTTTTTCTCATGAATGTACACACAATACCCTATAATGTCAAAGCGAAAAACTTAAAAAAAAATGGTTGCAAATGTATTAAAAATAAATACAGAAATACCTTATTTACATAAGCATTCTGACCCTTTGCGATGAGACTCGAAATTGAGCTCAGGTGCATCCTGTTTCCATTGATCAACCTTGAGATGCTTCTTGAATGGAGTCCACCTGGGGTCAATTAAATTGATAGGACATGATTTGGAAAAGCATATACCTGTCTATATAATGTCCGACGGTTGACAATGCATGTCAGAGCAGAAACCAAGCCATGAAGTTGAAGGAATTGTCCGCAGAGCTCCGAGACAAGATCGTGTCGAGGCACAGATCTGGGCAAGGGTACCAAAACATTTATGCAGCAATGAAGGTCCCCAAGATCACAGTGGCCTTCATCATTCTTAAATGGAAGACGTTTGGAACCACCATGACTCTTCCTATAGCTTGGCCGCCCGGCAAAACTGAGCAATCGGAGGAGAAGGGCCTTGGTCAGAGAGGTGACCAAGAACCAGATGGTCACTCTGACAGAGCTCCAGAAATCCTCTGTGCAGATAGGAGAACCTTCCAGAAGGACAACCATCTCTGCAGCCCTCCACCAATCAGGCATTTATGATAGAGTGGCCAGGCGGAAGCCACTCCACAGTAAAAGGCACATGACAGTCCGTTTGGAGTTTGCCAAAAGGCACCTAAATGACTCGGACCATGAGAAACAAGATTCTCTGGTCTGATGAAACAAAGATTGAACTCCTTGGTCAGAATTTCAAGTGTTATGTCTGGAGACAACCTGCCACCATCCCTGCGGTGAAGCATGGTGGTAGCAGCATCATGCTGTCGGGATGTTTTTCAGTGGCATGGACTGGGAAACTAGTCAGGATTGAGGGAAAGATGAAGGGAGCAAAGTACAGAGAGGTTTGTCATAAAACCTGCTCCAGAGCGCATAGGACCTCAGACTGGGGTGAAGGTTCACCTTCCAACAGGACAATGACCCTAAGCACACAGTAAAGACAATGCAAGTGTTGCTTCGGGACAAGTCTCTGAATGTCCCAGCCAGAGCCCAGACTTTAACCCGATCCAACATGAGACCTGAAAATAGCTGTGCAGCGACGCTCCACATCCAGCCTGAAAGAGCTTGAGTGGATCTGCAGAGAAGAATGGGAGAAACTCCCCAGATACAGGTGTGCCAAGCTTGTAGCGTCATACCCAATAAGACTCGAGGTTGTAATTGCTACCAAAGGTGCTTCAACAAAGTGCTGAGTAACTGTGATATTGCATTATTAATTGTTTATACATTTGCAAAAAAATATTTTGTTTTTGGCTTTGTCATTATTGTGTGTATTTTTGAATGAGGCTGTAACGTAACAAAATCCCTAGCCGCACCCTCAGAGCATGTGCAGACCATCTAGTTGTTGTATTTTCTGAAATGTTCTATCTCAGGCCATTATCCCCACCTGTTTCAAGAGGTCCACTATCATCCCCGTGGCCAAGAAAGGGAATATAACTGCATATGGTCCCGTGTGGCTCAGTTGGTAGAACATGGCACTTGCAATACCAGAGTTGTGGGTTCGATTCCAATGGGTGACCAGTATGAACATGTATGCACACAATTTACTCAGGATGAGAGTCTGCTAAATGACCAACATTTAAACATTTTTAAACTGAACGACTACCCACCTGTAGCTCTCTCTCCCGTCATCATGAAGGTCTTCGAGAGGCTTGTCAAAGACCACATCACCTCCACGACAGATCCACAAATGATGACATTGCACACTGTCCTCACCAACCTGGACAAAGGGAATGCATATGTGAGGGTGCTATTTATTAACTACAGCTAGAAGACAATGATACACATTGTATCATTCACGATAGGTAGAATCTATGTTCTTACGGACATGACACAATCTAATCTTAATGCTTTTTCCAGGTACCGAGTTACCAGGAACATATTTGGGACCCTCCTATGATCATTGTGTTTTATTTGGCACACTCCCTCCCTCCGAAGGGAAAGAAGATCGAGGGAGTGAACTGAAGCAATTAATTGGAAGACTTTCTAGGGCACATCTCGGATCCGACCGTAGCGTAAGCCAAAAACATGTGAATAATGCATTTTAAAGCATGTTTTCTTCTCCGTGCTTAAGAGGGAACTTCATAAATGGAGAAATTCTCCCTTTGATTCCCATTAAATGACAGTGTAACAAATTGCTTTGTTTAACAGCCCCTTCAGTGTCTGGGGTTTTATTGATAGAAGCTGGACCGCTGGTTTTGGGATTTATGGAAGAAAGGGAGGAGAGGGTGATAAAGTATTTGTGTGAAAGTTACCGATCTCTCAGGTGGCGTGTATGGACCTTGGGGAACTATAGGCTCTGAGCGGCCGTGTCGGCTCTTCCAGCGTCTGTCCTCAATAACGAGCGTTCGACAGCTGTGATTTCAGATTAAGGAGTTTTCCTTCGTGTTCCTATCCTGTTCAGACTGCAATGCACCCGTTGTACCTTATTGTCAATCTAAAGTGTTGGGTCTTCTGGGAGCCATTGAGGGCCCAGCTGCCAAACAACAGGGAGAGAGACCATTTGTCTAAGCCTGCTCATCTCTAGCTGAGCCCCCTACCTTTCCCTTCCTCTCTTTCCTTCCCTAGTGGAAACAGGCTTCTACCAGTGAGGATACAAAGGGCAAAAAGAGTGGAGGGAGAAAGAGTGGGAGTGAGGGAATAGGACAGAGGCCAGAGATGAGGGAAACAACAGCTGAGCACGCTCAAGCCCCTTGTATTCAACTCCAATCAGACAGGGCTGATATACACGTTTTATGCTGTTTCATGATCTTCCTTTTACTGATCCCTATATTAATGGAGTCTAGTGAAAGTTGTATTAGTGTAATAATCCTAATAATTTTAGTTTATACATTATAGAGGATATGGATAAATACAACATACAGTATGTTACCATTGCTCAACATTGTGTCAGCAAGCAACTGAAAGGGATATATTCACAACATAAACATGAACAAACATTTTACACACTGAATAATACTTCAACAACTGTCGCCTGAGATTTTGTTCAAACCGATAAACCTGTACACTCATCAGCTATTTTGGCCTTTCTTCATATGACCTTTTTGTTATCTGTTGGGCCATCAAAGCTAATGACTGATTGGGAGTCAAATGCTAAATGTGTTCTGATTTTAATCACCAATGTGATCCTCACCTCAAACAACAGTACCAATCAATAAAGGGTCTCAGGAAATATTCCAATGTAAATACACAGCAGGGATTAACGTCAACTCCATCATGGTCAGGTCACCCAATGGTCACATGTCTCTGTAAGACATTTAATTATAATGTATGGTGTCCATATTAGGACAGCCTCAAATACACAAGGACTATTAAGATATTATCATGTTTCGGTGGTACGAAGCTGGTTTGTTGATTTGGTGGTTTTGTTGTAGGTACAGTACAGTAAACATACCCCAAAGGCCTATGGGAATCTTTGAGGCTGTTGTGCTGATTAGCATGGCCATATTTCTATTACAGCATATTGGATGACTGTCATTCATATTCCATTCAACCCAGCTCAATGTAATATCGATAGGTTGAGGCTACTACATGATCATCGAATTTCCCCTGTACCCATCATCAGGTTGCTATGATCTAGCCTACAAATGACGTAGGTGCACAGGTTGAGAGACAAATTGGGCTAATCCAGGAAACAGACAGTAACAAATTCAAAACCGCCTTCCACACTCTTGCCTGCATCTAGCTGATTTAGGGTGTAATCATTAGTCCAAACAGTTGTAAAACGTTCAGTTATGCAACTACTGTAAAAAATATATATATAAAAAAAATACATGTTTCTATTGGAAAATTTCAGGTAGGTCCATCCCCGTTTCGTTCCGTTTGCTTCCGTTTAAGAAACGTTTTGCTACAGAATCACATAATGAATTCACCCCTGATCACCCTTTAGTGCACAACACAACAGCTGTCAGTGACCAGGTGAAAAGGCCAAACTTTCATACCATAACTGCTAACCGCTACACACAGCCTACATCGTGGTCACCATATTAGCTAGCATCATAGACAACATAGCTACTAGACATAACATGTTAGTAAACCCACAATCCAATCCATCTGTACAATCACGCAGTGCATTGTACAGCAAGCAACTTAGCTAGAGTTCATCGAATCCCATTGTGATGCAGGTGGGAGGAAATTTCTGGCATGACAGGACCTAAAACCAAAAGCTTACCTTGACTTAAAAGAGCTGTTGTGTGGGATAGCCTTATCCAGCTAGTGAAAGTGAAAGTGAAAAAAATACATTGCAGTCTCTCTCTCTCTCTCTCTCTCTCTCTGCTCCTTCTCCTTAAATGTTGTGCAAAACTGTTCTACTATTGTCTTTCTCTTTGAGTCAACCAACTACCTCTCTCAAAGAGTGCAGTGTATAAAGTCAGAACATCTGCTGTCTCAGCCACTGCCTGTCAAACAAGGGTGTACCCCAAGGCTCAATCCTAGGCCCCACACTCCTAGGCCCCCCACACGCTATGCCACTCGGTCTCCCCAGTGGTGCAGCAGTCTAAGGCACTGCATCTCAGTGCAAGAGGTGTCAATGTAGTCCCTGGTTTACATCCAGGCTGCATCACATCCGGCCGTGATTGGGAGTCCCATAGGGTGGCGCGCAATTGGCCCAGTGTTGTTCGAGTTTGGCTGGGTAGATATTGTAAATAAGAATTTGTTCTTAACTAACCTTCCTAGTTAAATAAAGGTAAAACAACATAGCTCAGGCAGTAGGAAGCTCTCTCCTCCATTTACATGCAGATGATACAGTCTTATACTCAGCTGGCCCCTCCCTGGATTTTGTGTTAAACGCTCTACGACAAAGCTTTCTTAGTGTCCAACAAGCTTTCTCTGCCCTTAACCTTGTTCTGAACACTTCCAAAGCAAATGTCATGTGGATTGGTAAGAGGAATGCCACTCTCCCCACAGGTGTGATTACTACCTCTGAGGTTTTAGAGCTTGAGGTAGTTACCTCCTACAAGTACTTGGGAGTATGGCTAGACATCTCTCAGCACATATCAAAGCTACAGGCTAAAGTTAAATCTAGACTTGGTTTCCTCTATGGTATTTGCTCCTCTTTCACCCCAGCTGCCAAACTAACCCTGATTCAGATGACCATTCTACCCATGCTAGATTACAGAGACATAATTTTGAGATCAGCAGGTAAGGGTGCTCACGAGCGGCTAGATGTTCTTTACCATTCGGTCATCAGATTTGTCTCTAATGCTCCTTATAGCACATATCACTGCACTCTATACTCTTCTATAAACTGGTCATCTCTGTATACCCATCGCAAGACCCACTGGTTGATGCTTATTTATAAAGGCCTCACTCCCCCCTATCTGAGATATCTACTGCAGGCCTCATCCTCCACATACAACACCCATTCTGCCAGTCATATTCTGGTAAAGGTCCCCAAAGCAAACACACCCACAGTTCGCCGCAGCTAGTGATTGGAACGAGCTCCAACAAACACTCAAACTGGACAGTTTTATCTTAATCTCTTCATTCAAAGACTCAATCATGGACACTCTTACTGACAGTTGTGGCTGCTTTGCATGATGTATTGTTGTTCTCTTCCTTCTTGCCTTTTGTGCTGTGTCTGTGCCCAATAATGTTTGTACCGTGTTTTATGCTGCTACCATGTTGTTCTGCTGCCATGTTGTGTTGCTGCCATGTTGTTGTCATGTTGTGTTCCTACCATGCTGTGTTGTCTTGTGTTTCTGCCATGCTATGTTGTTGTCTTAGGTATCTCTTTATGTACTATTGTGTTGTCTCTCTTGTCCTGATGTGTGTTTTGTCCTATGTTTTTATTAAATGTATTTTTATATTTAATCCCAGCCCCCGTCCCCGCAGTAGGCCTTTTGCCTTTCGGTAGGCCATCATTGTAAATAAGAATTTGTTCTTAACTGACTTGCCTAGTTAAATTAGAAAAACATAAAAAATCTATTCACCACATTATGTGCTGCACTGCTAGCTAGCTATAGCTTATGCTTTCAGTACTAGATTCATTCTCTGATCCTTTGATTATATTGACAACATGTCAGCTCATGCTGCAAGAGCTCTGATAGGTTGGAGGACGTCCTCTGGAAGAGGCTGAGAACCATGAGCCTCCAAGACTTGGTACTGAAGTTGATGTACCTAGAAGAGGATGAAAAATAGCTGTCTTCTGGCTAGACCATCGTGTTACCCTACAGAGTGCTGTTGAGGCTACTGTAGACCTTCATTGCAAAACAGTGTGTTTTAATCAATTATGTGGAAATGGGCAGGGTTTAGCCATAATTATGACTTCTTGAATGTGTGACGATGACAAATACTTTTCTCAGGTCACTCCTATGGAATACTATGGTTGCTCCCACTTGGCCAACTTTGAATGGTTGATATCCCATGCTTATATGTGCTGTGTGTACAATAGCCAGGGGATGACATTACACCAAAAAAACACTTTCCTTGATGAAAGCCCCCAACCTAAAGAAATTGATAGCAACATTTTGGCTAGCTAGCAAGCAATTGCTGTGAAGTCACTATATTTATTTGATATAATGATTGAGGTAGCATCAGTATGTAATCTAACTCCGCAACTACTACTAACTAATTTAAATTACAATAAATAAAGTTACTTTTGCTGTCCAGTGGCACCACAAGGGGGCATTTGATTTGCAAACTCATCCCATGATCAGCGTCTTGCCAGCAACACTAAAAAAGTACTTCCGGGTCATGGAATTTCTAAAATGTTCTAAATAAAAGTCTGCCACGTAATAGTAGAAAACTGTCAATAACCTGTATTTATTCATGTTACAGCGCATTCAGAAAGTATTCAGACCCCTTGACTTTTTCACATTTTGTGATATTACAGCCTTATTATAACATTTAGCAAAAACAAGTTTTTAAATATTTTTGCAAATGTATATAAAAAAAACTGTAATATTGCATTTACATGTATTCAGATCCTTTACGCAGTACTTTGTTGAAACACCTTAGGCAGCGATTACAGCCTTGAGTCTTCTTGGGTATGATATAACAAGCTTGTCACACCTGTATTTGGGGAGTTTCTCCTATTCTTCTATGCAGATCCTCTCATGCTTTGTCAGGTTGGATGGCTGGATGGGTGGTTGGATGAGTGTCACTGCACAGCTATTTTCAGGTCTATCTTATTGACTGAGTTCAAGTCCAGGCTCTGGCTGGGCCACTGAAGGATATTCAGAGACTTGTCCCGAAGCCACTCCTGTGTTGTCTTGGCTATGTGTGCTTAGGGTTGTTGTCCTGTTGGTAGGTGAACCTTTGCCCCAGTCTGAGGTCCTGAGCAGTCTGGAGTAGGTTTTCATCAAGGATCTCTCTGAACTTTGCTCAGTTCATCTTTCCATCAATCCTGGCTAGTCTCTCAGTCGCTGCCACTGAAAAGAAATCCCCAATGCATGATGCTGCTACCACCATGCATCACTGTAGGGGTGGCATTGGCAAGGTGATAAACGGTGCCTGGTTTCCTCCAGACGTGACGCTTGGCATTCAGGCCAAAGAGATCAAAATGGGTTTCATCAAATCAGAGAATCTTGTTTCTCATGGTCTGAGACTCCTTTAGGTGCCTTTTGGCAAACTCCAATCAGGCTGTCATGTACCTTTTACTGAGTAATGGCTTCCGTCTGGCCACTCTACCATAAAGTCATGATTGGTGGAGTGCTGCAGAGATGGTTGTCCTTCTGAAAGGTTCTCTCATCTCCACAGAGAAACTCTGGACTCTAGAGAAACTCTGGAGAAACTTTGACCATCGGGTTCTTGGTCACCTCCCTGACCAAGGTTCTTCTCCCCCGATTGCTCAGTTCAGGGCTGATGGCCAGCTCTAGGAAGAGTTTTGGTGGTTCCAAACTTTTTCCATTTCAGAATTATGGAGGCCACTGTGTGCTTGGGGACCTTCAATGCTGCAGAATGTTTGGTACCCTGTCTCGGAGTTCTACAGACATTTCCTTTGTCCTCATTGGCTCATGGATTATATTCCTTTCCAAATAATGCCCAATCAATTGAATTTTCCACAGGTGGATTCCAAACAAGTTGTAGCAACATCTAAAGGATGATCAATGGGAACATGATGCACCATATGGGGTATTGTTTTCGTAGATTGATGAGGAAAACATTTGATTTAATCCATTTTAAAATAAGGCTGTAACGTAACTAAATGTGGAAAAAGTTACGGGGTCTGAATACTTTCGGAATACACTGTATATGAACAATTATTGTCTGAACATTAACAATGATTCATATTTGTTCATATTTAAGTGACATCTGCATTAAATATGAGTTTAAAAAACATGTTTCAAGGTCAAATAAATGCCCCCAATGCGAATCAATGGAATACATAATGGTTGCCGCAGTAAAAGTATTGTAGGGTCAGTAGAATATATATATGGTGTCATTTCATGGGGCTCTGAATATTACAGAGTTTTGCTAGCCTTTTGCTCCACCCATTCCATTTGTGCCCAGAGTGTGTATGGAATACTGTACGTACTCATCACATGTGCGCTTTCTGAGCTACAGAAAACCCGCTAACCAAACAACAGTGCAGGGCATGCTCACTGAATTAAAGGGCAACTACACACACACACACAAAATGAATTAGGCAAAACATTTAAACTGATTTTAAAAGGCCCCACAAAAGTTTTTTTTTTTTGCTGTGCATGTCTGCACTTTAGAGTGTGTATCATCCTGCAGCACAGCATTTTGGTGAAGGTTGAGGTCAGGTCAGATATTGACCATGCACTCAAGAGGGAAAGAGATTGGACCATCCTAGAAATGTTTTAGAGTAATATAATATGATATGTACAATTTAGCAGACACTTTTATCCAAAGTGACTTACAGTCATGCGTGAATACATTTTCCCCGGAATCGAACCCAATATCCGGGCATTGCAATGCTCTGCCAAGATGGCAGGGTTATAAATGCTTTGTGAAGCCTTCATTTATAAGGCCTTTATTAAGCAGTGCTTATGCCACCCTTTATGAAGCACAGGCTTATGTAATGTTTGACCTAGTGGGTTATGTCATATTTAACATAGGTGGTTATGTCACACAGTTAAGCCACATTTATGAACCCTTTCTAAAACATGACATACGATTATAGATTATTTGTAAGACACGTATGTAGTGTTTATGAAGGCTTTATGAAGCTAGGTCAATGTGTCACTATTTAAAAAAAAAAATCTATGAGTAGTCCTCCTCTGGGGAGCCTCCACTGACCTACTGTGTATCCACAACCTGTTGCCATTATTTCACGAGTCACCAGAAAACTAATATGGTTAGGGATATTTTGTCTGACGTTTTCAGTCAGTCAATCCCTGCCAATTGAACCTGCGAATGGTACATTACAGTTAAGGCAACAACAGAACTTTTAAAGGGTAGAATAAAACACTTCAGACAGCTATTGTTGTGTATTTGCTCGAGCCAATTGTGTGACTCGTGTTGGCAGTTGCGCCATCCCTAATATCACTGGCTTCAGACTATAGCTAACGGGGAAAGGAGGCCCGAGAAGATAAGTTGAAACTTTTCCCAAAGCTTTGTTGGAGGAACAAAAATCCCAGTCTAGACATGCAATTGGACGAGGAAAAGGGGAGCAAGAAATGAATGGATTATGCCTGCAGGAAAGATGAATCTCTACGCCACTTTGTTGGGCTTACCCTTGCATGTCAATGTCAATGGCGCTTGAAAGACTCTTCAGAACCAACCCTGATATTTGGGGTTTTGCGTCAGGCAATTGGCCCATAATGACCTGTGTTTCGATGAAGGACAGGTATGCAAGGCGCGGTTTCCACTTCCTTTGTAAACAGTGGAAGAGAGATGAGTCGGGTTTTCTGTGTGAAGAGAGGCCACCGGTGAGACAGACAGGGTTCGCCCTATATGGCCAAGTCAAAATGTGCTGCATACCATGAAAAAGTTCAAAGTTAGGCGTGAGGTTAGGATTAGGCTATGGTTAGGGTTCATTTAATTTAATTTGATTTTTGAGAATTTGCAAAACTTCTGGCTTTTCAGATTTACCGTTTAGAGACAACCAGCAGACAGCGGTGAGACACATCAGAACCTCCAGAGACCTGAGAGGTTGTGACACTGGACGATGGCCAAAGGGGTGAGCTGGTCTGCTGCCAAATTGATCTGCGTGTCGATTTCCATGACGAACAATTGCAGAGCGCATCTCCTCAAATTTTTCTAACTAACAGACCAAGGAAAATAAAACATCCCTATATAATCCCCACATAGAATGTTGGAGAGAAATAATAGAGGTTTGCAGTGTATAACTGGATATGAGGGGTATAGGGGTATGATATGAGGCAACAGACCTTTTAAGATTATCCTATTAAGATTTGGAATACAGTATATTCCTAAAAGTGCCTGAATAAAAATATTCCTAAAAGTGCCTGAATATAGGAAACAATCTAAATGTGCACAATGCAGAAATTGCATCGCCATTTCCTGGTTGCTAAAATTGTAATAGTTTGCCTAATTTCAGTTTATATGACAAGAAATTATATTGCAGAGCATCATTGTACCATCTAAACCGCTAAGAAATATATTTTCCATAATCAAAATGATTGTATTTTCATCTGTTTGAAGCTGGTGTACAAAACCAAAAGTAAAAAAATGTGAAAACGAAACTTAAGAACTCGAAGAAAAGAAATAGCGCACATAAAACAGATCTTCCGCTTCTTAGACTTGCTTTCAATGAGAATGGCAGATATCTAACTCACATTTCTATGTGAATTTGGTCGGGTCGCCCAAAAAGTGACATATTGCAGCTTTAAAAAAAGAGATGTCTTTACATGTGCCATGAATTTGTTTATGATAGTTGCTTGGTGTTCAGTGTACATTTCATAATACCATCATGTTTTTATTTTCAGACGAATACAAATATTTTCTCACCATGTTCTATCATAGGAACTGCAGGAGTATGCCAACAAATGTACTCAAAAGAGAAGTCATGACAAAAAAATGGCCTATTGGGTGAACTGACACGGTAACCTCTGCCTGAGTCAAGTTGAAACCAAAAGCAGTGTGTTTTCTCTGCCTGGGCTTGATTAGCAAAGGAAACAATCGGAGCGCATGCAACATTTTCCCAAAAAATTAAGAGCACAAGTGCCGTTTACATAGGCTCTTGTCACTGAAGCAGAAGGTCAGAATGAGGCCGATGTTTTGAGAAACACATTAAATGTTGGTTTACCCTTCAGAGTTATTTTTAAGACTTTATTGACCACAGATGGCTCCTGTACAACCAAACCAGGCAAAGAAAGAAGAGAAAGATTACCTAGTCTCAGCACTTTATCGCTATCATATGAGTTTCAGGGCACATTACACCAAAACCGAGGGATAACATAGGTTTAAAAATGAAAGAGATCAAAAAGACATGTATTAACAAGGTCGAATGGGGCAAAAATGTTAGTGTTCTTCCTAAACTTTGATTAAACAATGACGTTTCTTCATACAGACACATCACAAAAGTGGAAAATTACACTGTAGTTAAATTGCACACGTCAAACCCTCCAAAAACTGCAATAACTCACAGCAGGCTAGTCATAACGCTCTCCCAAATTGTCAAATGTTGCAGCAATTGTTACCATTTCTCCTTGGATGCTCATAATTGACAGTGAAATATTGCGTAAACCTAGATCAAACCAGTATTACAGCCTAGCTATGGAGACATACTGTCACAATAAAATGAGATAGATTGATCAGTGTCTGAAGAGTTTGGGATTTCATATCTGTCACGGGGCTATGGTCAAAACAAACTGATTGTTGTGGTGAAAGCCAAGTACAGCGTACATTTTTGTCCATATGCTGGTATGTGGGGGCTCATCCACTCCCAAAGAGTTCAGTCCACATCAAAGTGTAGCCACATCTGGTTCTGGGTAAAGGGAAAGGGGCAGATGGACAAAATAGGTCTTCATTTTATCTGGGGGGCAGTTTGTTTGGAGGGGCACAGGGGGGTTAGTGGGTTAGAGAAAACACAGTAATGCTCAGCAAACTACTGTGAGATTAATTTGATTTAGGAAAAACAGGATTGCTACTTCCTGGATCAGTGTTTGAAAATGTACCTTATCCATGAATCTTGATGAGTTCCCTTGTCATGTGGGCTTTTGTAACAAGCAAAGGTACAACGGATTGCTTTAGGACAATTAAATTGATTAAATGCATACCAATACTGTTGTCTCTTCCCCTTTAATTATTTATCTTTTGCTATTTTAAAGTAGTTATTGAGGAAACTTTTAATTTGTGTGACTATGTTTCCAGTATATAGACGAGATTATTGGAAACAATTAATGCAAAATTCACCTTATTTATGGGGCCAATTTAATACCGGTAAAGATGTAATAATAATAATAATAATTATAATCTGTGTACTCATTTTCCTATGGGAACTGTGAATCAGAGACATAGAGAGAGTGTATATATATGTGTGTGTGTGTGTGTGTGTGTGTGTGTGTGTGTGTGTGTGTGTGTGTGTGTGTGTGTGTGTGTGTGTGTGTGTGTGTGTGTGTGTGTGTGTGTGTGTGTGTGTGTGTGTGTGTGTGTGTGTGTGTGTGTGTGTGTGCGTGCGTGTGTGTTGTGAGAGAGAAGAGCGAGAACGAGAGAGAGAGAGAATGAGACAACGAGAGAGAAAGAGAGAGAGAGACCTCTGTGACCCTGGCAAAGTCTTCTTGAGAGAGATTTCTGGCAGGCCTGGGTCAGAGGTTGAGCCTCAGGGAATTCTCTTTTTAAAAGGTTATCTGAGCCTTGATTGGTGCTCACTGATGTGATTCCAGTTTGTAATTGCGTATGATTGAAATAATATATAATATCAAACACTCGTTGGAGGTCACCTTTTCCCAGGATCTATCTTCTTCATAAAATGGTAAAAAATGTGTAAAATCTTGCACATTTTAGTCAGCAGGTGTAATGTGACAGCAAATTCAAAATAATGCATAAAAGTATTGATATATTAAGGTGTTACATGGTGTTCAATTATACCTTGCAGTCAGCTCATTTTTACTTAATAAAAGCATATTTCTCTAACAGTGCTCAGCTACTTGAGTTGTAGAATATGTGACATGGGTATCACGCCTCTTAATTTGTGTACACTTTGTGCTCCGCCTCGAAAATCCTGTGCGCTTAAGACAAAAGAGCATACATTTTGTATTTTTCTTTTTCTACTTCCCTTGTATCTTATTCTTATTAGGGGGGACTTACATCTGCCAGTTAAATACTTGCTAGCTTGTATGGCTGCATAGATCTTTTTTATTCTTGGGAGAAAGTCAGCTCTATCCGGGAAAGCTTCATGTTTATCTAACGTGAAAATAATTACTCTTTTTTTCTCTCTTCTTAATCCTGATAATTAGAGCGTGGCAAGACAGATCAGTGTCAGTGTAAATCACTGCCCCGGCCGATTTACTTCTGGTCCTTGTAAATTTCAGGTGAAGATGGGAGCGGATAAAGGTTAGATTAGGCCTAATCCAGAGTAGCAGCAAGCCCTTAATCTGTTATGATACAAGGATGATCACTTAAAAAGGTCTGGATCGAGAGCCCGTGTCCTGGTTGGAGAAGAGAGGGCTCGACTGGGACACATCTTTAAACGTGCTTAGTGGACGCGGTGGCGCGGTGGCACAGCAGCTGCGAGCACTTGTGCACGGCTCTACGGATGGCAAGAGAGAGAACAAGAGAGAAAGAAAGAGACCGAGAGAGAAGACTCAATATCTCAATATCCCCATCTCACCCAACGGCCTGGGTTTAGGGGAAACCTGTTGTTGAGCAATAATCTCAAGATCAACAAGCAACGTTTGAAGCCCAGGCTATGATTTCACTATGGCGCATAGGGGATCTGCCGAATGAAGCTTCCGAGTGGCATTAAGGGTCCTCTTGGAAAACAGTTCATCTTGTTAGAGAGGGAGAAAGGAGACACAAGGCTCTGCAGCCCCTAGTTTCTCCGTTATTTGAGGGATGAGAGAACGAGAATTTGGTGTTCTCTTCTCCGTGTCATATTACCCAAACTCCAGTGGGGAAGGAGCATGGAGAATTGGATTAGCGCAAAAAAAAATCTGCGCGGCTGGGTGAATTAGGGGTGTAAATGAATGGCAGACCGGCAGGATGCAGCGCTGGCATCTTTTCGGTGACCGGTCTGAGTGGGAGGGATGCTTGTGCATGGTCTTGCCAACCATCTACTGGTGTGATCTAGGCACAGTAATGTGTAAAATACTTGTTGATACTTGATTTTATTGACCAATATTTATATCTGCATTTTAGTCATTTGTTTACTGGAGCAGACATTTGTCCATTTGTACAGCTGGCAGCATCAGCATGTTTCAAAAATCCATCAAAACTAGAAATAATAGTCAACCGAAACATCCAGTAAACTAACCTCAGACTTGTTTAGTATTTTATTTTACGCACATACACACACACACACACACACACACACACACACACACACACACACACACACACACACACACACACACACACACACACACACACACGCAATTTAGATTGTGTGCCATGTGGGCTAATTCAGAGTCAAAAGGTGATCCTTTCATATTTTTGCAATG
Source organism: Oncorhynchus tshawytscha (assembly GCF_018296145.1). Classification (NCBI taxonomy): domain Eukaryota; kingdom Metazoa; phylum Chordata; class Actinopteri; order Salmoniformes; family Salmonidae; genus Oncorhynchus; species Oncorhynchus tshawytscha. The sequence goes on from NC_056436.1 coordinate 53,122,605, forward strand.
TCACTTACAATGGCTACGACACCTGATAATTTTGATGAAGTCATTTCTCAAATCACATCCAATTTTATTTGTCCATAGACTTTACCGTGAAATGCTTACAAGCCCTTAACCAACAATGCAGTTCAACAATGAAAATATTTACTAAATAAAAGACAGTGAAAAAGTCTAATCAAATCAAAAAAGTAACACAAGGGGGTACCGGTGCCGAGTCAGTGTGTGGGGATACAGGTTAGTCGAGGTAATTTGTAAAATGACTATGCATAGATAATAAACAGTGAGAAGCTGTTTCTTGAGTCTTCCTGACACTGCCTAGTACATGGATGTCAGAAAGCTTGGCCCCAGTGATGTACTGGTACGGTCTACCCTCTGTAACGCCTTACGGTCAGATGCCAAACAGTTACCCTACAGGGGTAAAGAAACCGGTGAGGATGCTCTCGATGGTGCAGCTGTAGAACCTTTTGAGGATCTGGGGACCCATGCCAAATCTTTTCAGTCTCCTGAGGGGGAAAAGGTGTTTACACCTTTTTTGTGTTGGAAGTTTACATACACTTAGGTTGGAGTCATTAAAACAATTTTTTCAACCACTCCACAAACTTGTTGACAAACTATAGTTTTGGCAAGTCGGTTAGAACATCTACTTTATGCATGACACAACTGATTCCAGATAGATTATTTCACTTATAATTCACTGTATCACGATTCCAGTGGGTCAGAAGTTTACATACACTAAGTTGGCTGTGCCTTTAAACCACTTGGAAAATTCCAGAAAATTATGTCTGGGCTTTAGAAGCTTCTGATAGGCTAATTGACATAATTTGAGTCAATTGGAAGTGTACCTGTGGATGTATTTCAAGGCCTACCTTCAAACTCAGTGCCTCTTTTGCTTGACATCATGGGGAAATTAAAAGAAATCAGCTAAGACCTCAGAAAAGAAATTGTAGACCTCCACAAGTATGGTTCATACTTGGGAGCAATTTCCGAACATATGAAGGTACGACATTCATCTGTACTAACAATAGTACACAAGTATAAACACCATGGGACCACACAGCCCTCATACCGCTCAGGAAGGAGACGCAATCTGTCTCCTAGATATTAGCGTAATTTGGTGTCGAAAAGTGCAAATCAATCCCAGAACAACAGCAAAGGACCTTGTGAAGATGCTGGAGGAAATAGGTACAAAAGTATCTATATCCACAGTAAAACGAGCCCTATACTGACATAACCTGAAAGGCCGCTCAGCAAGGAAGAAGCCACAGCTGCAAAACCGGCATAGAAAAAGCCAGACTACAGTTTGCAACTGCACATGGGGACAAATATCATACTTTTTGGAGAAATATCCTCTGGTCTGATGAAACAAAAACAGAACTGTTTGGCCATAATGACCATTGTTATGTTTGGAAGAAAAAGGGGGAGGCTTGCAAGCCAAAAAACACCATCTCAACCGGGAAGCATAGGGGTGGCAGCATCATGTTGTGGGGGTGCTTTGCTGCAGGAGGGATTGGTGCACTTCACAAAATAGATGGCATCATGAGGCAGAAAAATTATATGGATATATTGAAGCAACATCTCAAGACATCAGTCAGGAAGTTAAAGCTTGGTCGCAAATGGGTCTTCCAAACGGACAATGGCCCCAAGCATACTTCCAAAATTGTGGCAAAAAAGTCAAGTAATTGGAGTGGCCATCACAAAGCTCTGACCTCAATCCTATTGAAAATGTGTGGACAGAACTGTTAAACTGTGTGCGAGCAAGGAGGCCTACAAACCTGACTCAGTTACACCAGCTCTGTCAGGAGGAATGGGCCAAAATTCACCCAACTTATTGTGGGAAGCTTGTGGAAGGCTGCCAGAAACATTTGACCCAAGTTAAACAATTTAAAGGCAATGCTACCAAATACAAATTGAGTGTATGTAAACTCCTGACCCACTGGGAATGTGATGAAATACATAAAAGCTGAAATGAATCATTCTCTCTACTATTATTCTGACAGTTCACATTCTTAAAATAAAGTGGTGATCCTAGCTGACCTAAGAAAGGGAATTTTTACTATGTTTAAATGTCAGGAATTGTGAAAAACTGAGTTTAAATGTATTTGGCTAAAGTGTATGTAAACTTCCGACTTCAACTGTATGATCGAATTCCAAGGATAATCTTAATGCCATTTAACATCATTAAAGGTAAACATAGGTAATTCTGGAGATTTTGTACACAAGCATTCATGAATTTAAATCAATAGTTTACAAGAATGGTGGCATGTAAAAAAATAAATGCTCCACAGATTCTGAATCAGAGGAACAAATCATTAACAGGGTGGACGGAAGAAAATATGTTAAAATGAGTTTCTTCAACCTTTTGGATAATTGGACCATTAAGGTAAAAGGTTGTCGCTTTTGACCATAGAATGGTTGGTCACGTCCATAGCAATATATTGAATTATAATCACCAAAATTACTTCATTAACTGCCAATCGTATCCACTTATTGTTGCATTTTTTATCCAAAAGATTCAAGTAATTCATTTAAACAATTTGCTAACTTGGAAAAGAGGGATCAACCTCATAATATTACATTAAGTGTTCTTAATAGGTTCAAGTAAAGGAAGTGAAATTGCTTTGCAAACCTGAAATTTACCTATGAACTCATCAAATGGCACAAACTTCCCAGTGTTGTCTACCAAATCACGTACTAAATGAATACCCTTGTCAAACAAAAGGCCTTTGAAAATGGATTTCTGATTTTCTATTATTCCAAATCAATGTTTTGTGAGGGGAGAAATTGTGCTTGAATATAATTTTCCACCAAATAACTTTTGCTGGTGAAACAATTTCACCTGTGATTTTGGAGGGTCAAATCACATTTCATAGGAATTCAAGTCCATCAAGTTTATTAAACAGACTGTTAGGGATATGATACCACAGAGGTAGGATTAGACAGAAATAATTTAAACCACTTCATTCTAAAAGCACCTACCGACGACTTAAAATCAATAGCATGCAAATCTCCACGATCATAGTCTTTCACTAATTGAGATTTCCAAATATAATGCATTTTATTCCTCCAAACAAAACTAAATATAACAGAATTTAGTTTGTTAATGTTATTAGAAGAAAGAAAAAGGGACTGACTTGGGAAAGTGCCCGGCAACTAGGAGTGCCGCTTCTGGATAAGCATTTTCTTGTTTGCTTACTGCCTTCCACAGCTCGTTTAGTACGGTCTTAGTGCCAGCATCGGTTTTGTGGTGGTAAATAGACGGCTGAGAACTCTCTCGGTAGATACTGTGGTCTACAGTTTATCATGAGGTATTCTACCTCAGGCAAGCAATACCTCGAGACTTCTTTAATATTAGATATCACGCACCAGCAGTTATACCCCTTGTCCCTCGTCTGATCAGACGTAGCTGCTCTGTCCTGCCCATGCATGGAGAAGCCAGCCAGCTCTATATTACCGGTGTCATTGTTTAAGACAGTGAACGTTTGAAGACAGTGAACGTGGCAATGATAATAACTGGGATGGAATCAGTTTTATCATATGTTTGTTGACTTTTTGATTGGCCTATTGATTGACCCGGAGGTGACCTGATACATAGTTACTGGTTTGGTTCATTACCTAATTTGGAGATGTGTAATATAAATGGCATTTAAATTGCCAGATGTACGTGTATTACTGCTCATTATTCCCCATGTCGTATGACCATTGATATGTGAAATGATTTGTCTACTCGCTGAGCTGAGCAAGTAGACTTTGCCAATAAATTACAGTCAATTTGAAGGCAAATGACAGAGACATTAGATGACATGACAGCCTTATGCGTCCTAAAGTCATGACTCGTGTGTAACACCGTGCTTAAAGCAATCATCATTGACCAATATATATGCTATACATCACACATGACATTGCCCATATAGTGGTATTCAATACTATTAAATTTTTTACAATGTTAACTGCCAAGCTTGTTAACTACAACTAGTTAAAACATCTCTTTAATTATTTTTTATTTAATTTAATTGAGTATTTGTCCCTGCAGCCACCTTTCAAGCTGAACATCTGTGAGTATGTACTGTATGCATATGATGTATGCACTGTACGTACACACTTAGAAAAAAAGGGATTCCAAAGGGTTCCTTAGCTGTCACTGTAGAATAACCATTATTTTGTTCCAGGTAGAATCATTTTGGGTTCCATGTAGAACCCTCTGTAGAAAGGACAGCCTTTTAGGTTCTAGATAGCTCTTGTTTTTTAAAGTGTACTGACTGGATGGCGGGATGGATGGACAGTCTAGTTAAATTTGATAATATAACTTGGATTACTATTGTCAATACTCCTCTGTCCACGATGAATACAATTTGTCTGTCTCTCACTATGGTAATTTCCAGTAATTATAAAACCAATCAACATATATGCTAATCAGTGCTTTTAATAAACACATAAGTCTCTGTCTACACAAGGACAGGGAGTGTGTTATTAGATTTTTATTCTGCTCTTAATTTAAACAAGCAGAGGGATCATTCTGTCAACCACCTTCCTGATTAGCTAGACCACAGAGTCCAGAGGTCCGCTGAAGTCAAACTTAGAAAATAGTTACAGCGCATTCGGAAAATATTCAGACCCCTTGACCTTTTCCACATTTTGCTACATGTCTAGCCTTATTCTAAAATGGATTAAATAAAAAATGTCCCATATCAATATACAAATAATACCCCATAATAAAAAAATTAACAGGTTTTTAGAAATGTTTGCAAAATTATTAAAAACAAAAATACCTTATTTACTTAGTAAGTATTCAGACCCTTTGCTATGAGACTCAAAATTGAGCTCAGGTGCATCCTGTTTCCATTGATCATCCTTGAGATGTTTCTACAAATTGATTGGAGTCCACCTGTGGTCAATTCAATTGATTGAACATGATTTGGAAAAGCACACATCTGTCTATATAAGGTCCCACAGTTGACAGTGCATGTCAGAGCAAAAAACAAACTGTCCAAAAAACGAATTGTCCGTAGAGCTCCAAGACATGATTGTGTCAAGGCACAGATCTGGGGAAGGTTACCAAAACAATTCTGCAGCATTGAAGGTCCCCAAGAACACAGTGGGCTCCATCATTCTTAAATGGAAGAAGTTTGGAACCACTAAGACTCTTCCTAGAGCTGGCCACCCAGAAGGGCCTTAGTCAGTAAGGTGACCAAGAACCCGATGGTGACTCTGAAAGAGCTCCAGAGTTCCTCTTTTGAGATGGGAGAACCTTACAGGAGAACAACAATATCTGAAGCACTCCACCAATCAGGCCTTTATGGTAGAGTGGCCAGACGGAAGCCACCCCTCAGTAAAAGGCACATGACAGCCCACTTAGAGTTTGCCAAAGGCACCTAAAGGACTCTCAGACCGTGAGAAACAAGATTCTCTGGTCTGATGAAACCAAGATTGAACTCTTTTGCCTGAATGCCAAGCGTCACGTCTGGTGTAAACCTGGCACCATCCTTACGGTGAAGCATGGGGGTGACAACGTCATTCTATAGGGATGTTTTTCAGCAGCAGGGACTGGGAGACTAGTCAGGATCGAGGGAAAGATGAACAGAGCAAAGTACAGAGAGATCCTCGATGAAAAGCTGCTCCAGAGCGCTCAGGACCTCAGGGGCAAAGGTTCACCTTCCAACAAGACAACAACCCTAAGCACACAGCCAGGAGTGGCTTTGGGACAAGCCTCTGAATGTCCTTGAGTGGCCCAGCCAGAGCCCGGACTTGAACATGATTGAACATCTCTGGAGAGATGACGTAACAAATTAACGTACAAAATGTGGAAAAAAGCCTTCCCACACTGTTGGTGGGATTCAGTTTTTTATGATTACTTCATGTCACACTTTCCAATTAAACAAAATAAAAATCTCAACATTAACTCGCTGAGATTGTACGATTTGCTTCAGTTTTGTCGTCACATTCTGCGATGGCTACATCAGCCAGCATAGGCTAAGTCAACTGCAGCAGTGTATTTGATCTGTGCATGTGCCAACACCGGCAGCGCATTTGTCCCAAGTGAGTACAGACAAACTGAAATATGCATCTTAGAAATACACTGAGTGTACACATTCCTAATATTGAGTTGCACCCCCCTTTGCCCTCAGAACAGCCTCAATTTGTTGGGGGCATGGACTCTACAAGGTGCCGAAAACGTTCCACGGAGATGCTGGCCCATGTTGACTCCAATGCTTCCCATACTTGTATCAAATTGTTTGGATGTCCTTTGGGCGATGGACCATCAGAATCCCATCGGGTAGCCTATTTCAGATGTGTCAAGTAAAAACAAGATGTTTAGGGAAATTGTTCTTCTTGCAAAGCATGTAAACATTTAAATCAAACTATTATATTCATCGGACTATTCACAATCATTGTATTATTGTGTACATACTAAGTGCCAGTCGTGTTCCTATTGGTCAGTCACCAGGTCCAGCTCGTAACACCAGCCACACTGCATAATAAAGACAAAAATATTATAATAAATGTACACATCACAATTGTACAAAATATGACACTTGTAGTGTCCCTGAAAAGCAAATATTTACTTACACACTAAACCTAGTAATTACAATTATTACCAGGTTTAGTGTGTGTAAGTAAATATCTGCTTTTCAGGGACACTACGGGAGTCATATTTTGTACAATTATGATGTGTAATTATGATGATATATTCATTTGAATTTGTCCATAAGTTGTGAGGAAGACGACACAGTGTGCCCTTGATGACACAATGTGCCCACAATGTGTCCTTCAACATACAGTATTTAGATTTATCAAACCTAGATAGTTATAGCAGATGTTTCTGCCGGTGTACCGAAATGCTTGTAGCAGATACAGTGTAAGAACAATGTTGCAACATAGTACTTAGGCCTACAACAGTTTTTTACAGTAGCTAACAGTGGTTGTGGGCCCTGTGCTATTAGCCTGCTACAATGCGAATTTATGCACGATTATGGCCAAACCTAGACAATCATCTTGATGGAGTCTCATTATATTCTGGCTAGTTTCTCTCTGATTTACCAGAGTGACTCTGGCGTGCGCGGGAGGGCATGTGCAATCTCTTTTGTCTGGATATCAAGGAATAAATATTCAGCTAAATCCAGAGTGCTCGCAGGGTTGGGCTAAAGCTGCCGCTCAGTATTCACCACTGTGTCTCGCTTTGGTCTTTGGTTCCTCCATCCTGGAACTTTCCTTGCCTCTCTTTTGAGGCGATAGTGAGGAAGAGAGAAAGAGAAAAGGGGGGTGAATTGGGGTGGCGTTTGATGTGTTGATTGGGAAGAGGGGCTAGGACAGCAGCAGCTGCACTGGGAAGCTTCCCCTGGGGGATCCGGTTTGATAGCTAAATGAAGACCTCTAGTGCTTTCTTGTTAGCCAAGATGGATCCCCGGGTCCAGATGAAACTGCAATTAGTCAATGGCGGCCCGCTTTAGGTGCACGCGATCACAATCCACAAATCAGTGGTTCTCGGGGCCTTAGGAGTATTGGCAGCTACTGCCCCAGGCTGTGTCCTAGCCCCGCTGGTCCTTTTGCCGCCTCTTTACCACAACAGAGGAGAGCGAGGATGGGAAAGAAATCCCAAGCCGAGAGGGCTGCACACATCTCTTGAAGTGATCTCCCAAGGTATTTGGGATACAGCTGTGCACATCTGATTAGACTAGAGAAGGCCCTGGCTAGCAGAGGCTGCTTAGAAACACTTTCTCTTCGATCTCAGAAGCTTTTTTTCTACCACATGAAGAAGCAAATATTCTTGAATCTTGACAAAGGCTTGCAACATTTCTGTCTGGCTTGTCTGGGCAATCTATCAATCCAGATTCCTCATCCCTTTATGTCTGTGAACCGACCTAGCTGTATCTAAATCTTATTTACCTTTTTTTCTGATTACTTTTGCAGGATAAAAACAGCAATGAGTCTTGAGGCCGTTATGTCACATCTTAGCTCGATGCAGGAACATCTGCTTTCTGCTTCCCCCCCACCTTTGTGCCCGCTGGATGAAGCAAATCAGAACGGTCAACTGAGATGATAACAAAATAACAAAGTGTTTGTTTTGTCTGCATTCACAGTGTGTCATCTTTCTCTCAATTCGTACTATGCAGCTGATAATTCCACGGGAGCAATGCAACATGGGGAAGTTTGTGCCACTGCACAATGAAACATTCTATTTATATTAAAATGAGGATGCTCCTCGGGGAGACATAGAGGGGAACGGAACAACAAACATGAAGCTTAAGAGACTGGGGAGAGTGGGGGGACAGTGACAGCAAAATGGCAACTGCTCATACAACGCGGCCCTAAGGACCTTAGCAAGAGTTAAAATACGAGTGGTGGCGTCACGCAGGGGCTTGAGACGTGCAGTGTGTGGCGTGCACTTTGCCCATAAAACAACACCCACGGTAATAAAGTAAGTCCCCTAAATCCACAAACCGTGGTGCCTCGATCCCTTAAATGGGCTTTATTTGGGATTTTGCCTTGTTAATGAGTTGACCAACAATGTAGCACAGTCGCCTGGCCTGTGATAGATTGTGATAGATTGGGGAATCTGCCTCTGTAGTTGTTCTCAAAGCCTGTATTTGTTACTATATTGACTAATCAAATCAAATCAAATGTATTTATATAGCCCTTCGTACATCAGCTGATTTCTCAAAGTGCTGTACAGAAACCCAGCCTAAAACCCCAAACAGCAAGCAATGCAGGTGTACAAGCACGGTGGCTAGGAAAAACTCCCTAGAAAGGCCAAAACCTAGGAAGAAACCTAGAGAGGAGCCAGGCTATGAGGGGAGGCCAGTCCTCTTCTGGCTGTGCCGGGTGGAGATTATAACAGAACATGGCCAAGATGTTCAAATGTTCATAAATGACCCGCATGGTCAAATAATAATAATCACAGTAGTTGTCGAGGGTGCAGCAAGTCAGCACCTCAGGAGTAAATGTCAGTTGGCTTTTCATAGCCGATCATTAAGAGTTTCGCTACCACTCCTGCTGTCTCTAGAGAGTTGAAAACAGCAGGTCTGGGACAGGTAGCACGTCCGGTGAACAGGTCAGATTCCATAGCCGCAGGCAGAACAGTTGAAACTGGAGCAGCAGCATGGTCAGGTGGACTGGGAACAGCAAGGAGTCATCATAACAGGTAGTCCTGAGGCATGGTCCTAGGGCTCAGGTACTCTGAGAGAGAGAAAGAAAGAGCGAATTAGAGGGAGCATACTTAAATTCACACAGGACATCAGATAAGACAGGATAAGTACTCCAGATATAACAAACTGATCCTAGCCCCCCGACACATAAACTACTGCAGCATAAATACTGGAGGCTGAGGCAGGAGGGGTCAGGAGACACTGTGGCCCCATCTGATAATACAGGGCCAAACAGGAAGGATATAACCCCACCCAATTTGCCAAAGCACAGCCCCCACACCACTAGAGGGATATATTCAACCACCAACTTACCATCCTGAGACAAGGCCGAGTTGACTACTGTCATTCATGTTTTTTTCTGGACATAATGATGCACTGTACTATACTGCCCTACCAAGCAAAAAGGCAGTAACTGCTCATAGCGTGGAACTAAGAAAAATTGCTTTTATTTACCTTGGTTTCACAATAACTTTATGCGTTACAGTATTGCTAACATGACACCCATTTTCTCAAAAACACAATAGAGGCAGGATACTTGTTCAGGTGATTAAAGATGTATTTAATGTAGCGAAAATGCTGGCTGCCTAGACCAGGCTGCATGCAACTGGTTTAAAAATTACTTGACAGATAGAATTCAATTCATATCTACTTACTGTATGGTGTTAAATCATGTTTGCTGGATATTTACGAAAGGTGTCGCGCAGTGGTAGATTCTGGGTCCCGTAAGTAAACATTTCACTGTTAGTCTACACCTGTTGTTTACGAAGCATGTGACAATTACAATTGTATTTTATTTCCTTATTAAAGTGTACAATGTACAGCACATTTCTCAGCTCATAGACTGGTCACATTTTAACATAAATTGTATAAAAACAAAGGGCATGTTTGGAATCCTTAGGGCATAGTGGTTGTTTTGACAGTGCCGTGGAACTGCGTTAGAGCTGTCAAATCCACAAGTGGCTCCCGGCATTATAAAGAGGACATTGCCATTGGCTGCATGGCGTCACATGAACAGATATCCCATGGAGCCTGGTTAACAAGGTTGAACACTGGAATGTATAAGATGTCATCTACACCTATGATAAAAATCCTCATTATTTAGTTGAATGATTTTTCAATTTGAGCGTAATTATTTCTAAATAGCCTACACTTTCTCCTTCCGAACATCTAATTGGAGTGGGGCGGATGTGGCTTCATGACAATGATCAACCACCGATTTGATGGTTCCAATGCAGTTCTACCTCCGACACGGCCAAAATTTCTGCTATGAGGGTGTCCGCTATCGCCGGTTACAACTTGATCTGATTGAATCCATGCCTAAATTACAACATCAAAGAAGTTACTGCAAACAACGAAGACCCCCCCCAGTCCTCATTGCACGTGCAATAGGACAGCAGAATATGCACTGCACATTTGTTTTTTGCCACGATGCAAAAAAATGCTCCTCTCCTCCGTTTTCATCAACAAAACAAAAAGAATAACAAAGGCAGTGGGGGGCGAACAGTGGCGCTGTTTCCCTTAACGCGGATTCAATCTTTAAATCATTTAAAAAGAGTTACACACGGCTGAACTGTTTGATGTTAAATTCCACAACACAGATACTTTCCGCCTGTAAAATGAAGATCATGCAGGTTAAATTATGAGTAACTTGTTCTATTGATAAATACGCCAAAACGGCACCAATACTCCAAAATATGTATCCCAGAAAAGCACCTTGCTAAAATGACATAATGACCTAAATCATCACCCAGTCCTAATAATATTGGCCATTAGACAATAACAGGCAGGTTTTTCCGCTATTCAACATAGCAGTGTGGACTGGATTAATATGGACCCTGGCCCCACAGTCTACTTGTTAATTAAACTCAAGGGTAAAGGCATTATTTGTGGGAAAGAATCCAATTATTTTAGCTCTCCAAGCTAGAAGAGAGCAGCCGTGTGATAGTGGTGGTGATGATGATACCACTGAGGGGAGATAGATAGCCACTTCAGGACTGAAGGAGTCCATTGTTCATATGCTGTAAGAAGAATATAATTGATGGGATCAATGGCAAAATACAGGTAGTAATTGTCATGTACTTATTTTGCATTATGTTAGCCTATCTGTATTATATTTTGTGGGAAACTGATAAGCTAAAAAGTTTGTCATGACCTAGATAATTTTAACATCAAAGGCAGCAGGCTTTGATAAAAAAAAATGAAAATAAACCCTAATTACAACTTCATACCATCTACAAACTGACAACTTTATCCCTGTCTACCACTGTGTAATGGATGGCCTTGTTTGAACTAGCGCCTAGTTTTTCTCAACACAATTAGTGGCCTTAACATGGGATCAGGACTGAATTACGCAAATGTAGATGTTTTAATAAATGTCTTATTTAGGGTATACTTCAAAGAAGTGCATTTCATTCGACTCATTCAATTGCAGAATGTATGCAGAAAAGTAAGCTTCCATTTTGGGACAGCCCAATACCTTTATAAAGCTAGAACATTCTTCACACCATATAATATGCGTGGGCTGTTAAATTAGAAAGAAACTTCGAAATGTCTGCACAAATCACACCAGTAAATGGTAAAGACTTCACAAAAGTAAAATGTTATTGTATCTTTCACTTCTCTTTACCAAACTCTTTACCAAACCCATCTCACTAATTTACATTTGTGTACTTGCTCTGCTGAACTGGGGCCTGTTTGATGTGGCTGTGTGTGGCTGTGTGTGGCTGTGTGTGGCTGTGTGTGTGTGTGTGTGTGTGTGTGTGTGTGTGTGTGTGTGTGTGTGTGTGTGTGTGTGTGTGTGTGTGTGTGTGTGTGTGTGTGTGTGTGTGTGCGCGTGTGTGTGCGTGTGTGTGTGTGTGTGTGTGTGTGTATTTGTATATGTACACAGTTTTGTGTGTGTGTGTGCCCGCTGGGACAGGCAGGCCCCTAATCTACTCCTGGGAGCTCTCACCCCTCCTGAACTTTGGCATGGCGTGGCCAGCGTGGGTCACCTCCACGGGCCTAGGGGACCTGCAGCCTCAGCCAGCCCTAATCCTGGGGAGTCGATAGATGCTAGCATGGCTGCAGGGCTGCAGGCCTCAGCTCTACACACACACCCCGGGGGAACTGCTCATTTCAATAAATGTAAAGTGATGCTGTCCACAAGCAAACATAATGAACCATGAAAGCTGGGGGAGCACACTCACAAGATGTTTATGGAACTCAGTCAACGTCCACATAGCCTCACACATGATTATGATCCCATAGGTACGCAGATGCACTGGAGTGTCCTCAGGGCAAAATGTGAATGTGTGATCTGATGAGATGTCGGTTAAATGACAGGCAAGCGAGTGGAACATTTGATCACTTGATGGAGTCGATGCGGTTCTGCTTCCATGATAAGACCTTATTAGTGTGCTTACTTCAGCTGGCAACATAACTCTTCTGCATATTTGATATTTTAGTTTGTCTCGAATGCTTTGAGCATATTTGTCCAAACAAATTCACTTTTTTCGAACAATTAACAAGCAGCCCCAAACTGAAAGTGACACATTTCAACTATCTTCCTCTATGGGCCCCTCTACCTCTGCTTTGTCATTGCCCTCCGCCTCTTACCTGGTCCATTCTTGCAAACAGCAAATCAGAGGTGAACTCTTTTATGTGTTAATAAGGACTGATTGCTAATTGAAAAATTGTGCAAAGAAGTTGTGCAGGCATACAGAAGAGTTTCACATTCATGGGAGTAATTTGTATCAGCTGTGACCAAATGTTTTAATATAGTTGGACATGATTTATTCAACTGACTTTTGCATCTTTTGTAGAGAGTTATGTTTACTGTTTTGCACAAATGTGCTTAGCATTTGCATTGTGAAAGGGGATACAGTTGTACAACTGAATGCCTTCAACTGAAATGTGTCTTCCACATTTAACCCAACCACTCTGAATCAGAGAGGTGCGGGGGGCTGCCATAATCGACATCCACATATTCAGCACCTGGGAAACAGTGGGTTAAACTGCCTTGCTGAGGGGCAGAACGACAGATTTTGGGACTTCAATCCAGCAACATTTCGGTTACTGGCCCAACGCTCTAACCACTAGGCTTACCTGCGTGTGAAAGTAATAAGAAATGACTTACAGTTTTTCAAAAACGAAGACTTGTGCTCATTAGGTGATGATGGAGATGAAGTGGACCACAGTTTCATTAAAAGTGTCTTTGCAATAAAATAAATAACGGTATTATTCGTGTGCTTTCATGGTTTTATTCATTTGCTCTCCTCATTTGAATTTGGACAGTGAAGCTAAAATGTTACATTTGGCTCTATTCTTCAGCATTTGGGATTTTAGATTCAATCTTTCATATGAGGCAACAGTACAGAATGTCACCTTTTATTTGAGGTTATTTTCATACATATCTGTTTTACCATTTGGAAATGAAAGTACTTTATATATCTAGTCCCCCCATTTGACGATGTCATAAGCAATTGGACAAATGCAAGTGATGCCGTTGCTATTAAAGTAGTCAGAAGTTTTGTATTTGTTCCCATATTCCGAGCACGCAATGGCGACATCAAGCTTCTGACTCTACACACTTGTTGGATGCATTTGCAGTTTGTTTTGGTTTGTGTTTTGGGTTATGTTTTGCTTAAATAGGAACTGAATGATGAAAGTATTTTTCTTCATAAGTGAGTACATACAATGTTTCTAAACACTTCTAAATACGTCTTGATAATGCCACGATTAAGAAAAGTCATTCATGAATGATGAGTTATGATGATTGAGAAAGTTACAGAGGCTAACAACAAAACTAGGTTAGCTTTTTTGGAGGGATATGGTCTTTGTCCCATTGTACTATCTCACTTATCTTATTTACAATTCATTCAAATATTCATAATATTACTATAGAAGTGTTCAGGAACATTTTCTATTTTTACTTACTTTAATACACTAGAAGTGAATTTGTCCAAATACTTATAACTTCTTCAAATAACTAGGTAGGCTACATAGAGTGCTTTAATTTCTGAACAGTAAAACAGATATGTATATATATATAAAAAAAGAAGAAACTCTATTAAAAGGTGACGTTTTGTACTGTGGCCTCATGAAACATTTAATCTCAAATCCAAAATGCTGGAGTGTAGAGCCACATTTTAAATTGTAGCTTCACTGTCCAAATACATGCGGAGAGGAATGTATTTGTGTGACAGTGACCTGATCATGTTAACCCCTGTGGTGAGTGACATGTAACAAGGAGGGTGGAGGTGTGGTGGAGGATACGGCCTCTATGGCCCAACTACCACCCTGCTGTGAAGCGAGATAGTGCAGACGTGCAGGTCTTGCCTGGGGGGTTGGGTATAGGGTGTGTGAGACACAATGAGATGGGTGGCTGAGCGGGGCCTCCCCCCATCACACCAATAAATAGGGTAGCCAGGGCTCAGACAGAGTTTGTGAATGAGCGGAACTCTCCTGGGAGGTTAGGTTCACTGGGTTTCTGATAGGAGTGTATGATTAAGGTCACAGACTAATGTGACTCTGTGACAGTGGAGAGTTGAGGTGACAAGGCAAACGCTACAGGGTTAAGTTTGTCGCTATAAGGCCAGGGTTAAGATCACTCTGAGTTCATTGTTGCAACTGGTTAACGAGCAAGGCAAGGGGGTGTTCAGATGGAAGGGAGGTGAAGGGTTCCGCTTTCGTGTAAATTATGTAATGATCATTTTTGATGTGCAATGCCTATTCGTCTTGCTTTAATCAAACAAGCCCCACATCGGGTGGAAATTTAAGAAATTGACGCCCAATGTGAGTCCTAGTCCATTAAAATACGGGAGGCATTGCACCTTTCGACCTTCTCCAACAACTTTAATCAAGCCCCAGTCTCCAAAGCATGAGCTTTTGTTCCACTTGTCTTTTGTCATGGTCTACCCACTACTGTGACTGTCCTAATATGGACACAGCACAATATGCCAAGTGCCTAAAATATGAGGTGAAATTAGCAGAGAACACATTTCCTGCTGGAGCACGGTGTACATTTCAGGACATCCTCAAGGTCATTCAGAAACATCCCATTGATCTTGAGTAACTTTGAACCTCTGCAGTCTTCCAGAGAGAGCTCTCCAAGTATTGATGGATACAACTCAATTACCGTTCAATATACTGTAAGTATGGATGAATTCAACCTGCTAATCAAAGCTGATGATCTAATTCAGTTGAGTTTGGCTAAAAGAAGATTGTCTCAAACAGGTGCCATTACATTTGACACTATAATAAAACAATAGCATTTTTCTCCCTCTTATTTCTTCACATTGTAACTGTGCTTTGTGATTTAACAGGATATCAGTACAAGTACAGATGAGATTTTACAGACAGGCATCCAATGGGGCCAAGTCAAGGGATGCTTTCAATAAAACATCATCACAGGATCAGACCATTCGCAATGGTGATCACCCACACCAACTGTAGGAGATGGACGGACAGACTTGACAGTCTGACGGACTGGCAGACAGACGCAAATAGATAGCTTTGACCTCCAGCTCTAAGGGTATTTCACTTAGGCACCAGACGGGCCGCACCGAAAGTGTTTATTTCCAATGGCCCCCAAAAATAAATTAGGAGTGGGCTCCTTGGCCAACTCCCTCAAATCAAATGCCCAAAGAATATTCCACATAATTATACTAAAGGGCAATTGGTTGATATATGTCAGGGTCGTAGGTCGTGGCCGGTATAAGCAATCTGATTGGAGCTGGTTGGTGGACTGTAATATATATCCGCGCAGTAGGCTCTAACCCTATTCCCCAGGCTGACTGCTCCCTGTCACTTCCCTTCAAGTCATGTAAATTGTGTCTGCTGCTCTCTTATAGCGACTAGAGGACAGGGGACGGGGGATGGTTGTGGTGTGTGTGTGTGTGTGTGCCTGCGTGTGTGCATGTGTGCCTGCGTGTGTGTGTGTGTGTGTGTGTGTGTGTGTGTGTGTGTGTGTGTGTGTGTGTGTGTGTGTGTGTGTGTGTGTGTGTGTGTGTGTGTGTGTGTGTGTGTGTGTGTGTGCGTGTGTGTGCATGCATGTGTGTGTGTGCATCTGAGTCTCTGTGTGCATTTGTGTGTGTATTGGCAGGGGCATCTGTCTGATGTCCACTCTAACCAGAACTGTCCTTGCTCGCAGTAATGGCTTCTTTTGGGCAATCAGAGGAGACGGTTTCTTGACTCATCTCCTTTAATGGGTTGTTCTCCTCAGGCAAAAATTGAATAGCCCCAACATGGCCTAAGGCGAGCAATAAAAATTCAATAATTTGGCGGGGTCAACGTCCTGTCATTTTTGGGGGGTTGGGGCGAGTAATTACACTGCACTCGCATGCGGCCCGGATGGGGGGAGTGTGTGGGGGAGGTTTGAAGGAAGATTGACACCTGACACCTTTTGCGAAGAAGGGAAGAGGAGGAGGTCAAGAGATGGTCACCTTGATGTACCCACTCATCCGCTACCTGGTCCCATTCAGGCCAAAACCAGATGACCATAGCTCTGTGTCACAGACCAGCAGAGATAGAAAAGTGTTCAAATGGATTGGGTTTATTTTGCTGTATCAGAAATGGCACCCCTTTTCCGGTCCCTGGGTCTGTGGAAGGAGTATAAGGTTTGCTCGTGTGAGGTTGTGCATGGTTGATCTGATGGTCAGTGCGTTCATTTCTTGCTATGTGTTGATTTGATTTCCCCATGAACATGTTGATACCAATGAACAACACAGGAGATATTAGCTATAAAGTCTATTACGGAATGAATTTGGAATAAAAGCTATAAAATACCACCCTATACATTTAAAATAGTTTGTTAGAAGTCATACTGTGTATGTAGATATGTCATTGTGTGATAACGTGTCACACGCTCTACATGCACACGCTACTCGAAATGTTATCGATCCCCCCCGTGTCAAACACAAACTTTTCACATTCTCCATAAAACAGAATACATTTGCAATGGAAAAGGGCCGAGATAGGTAACCCCTGAGAGAAAGATGTCCCCCCTCTCTGTCACTTTTATATGACATTATTATTCTCCGGGTTGTAAATTCTGACATGTTAAGATCTCCGACAACAACAATATAAAATTCAATCAATGACGCTCTTCTCTCCCGGCTTCTCCCGGCCCTCTTTCTCGCCATCCTCCAATTGTATTCAGCCGTTGATAGTTCCTAAATCAAAGCGTTGTGGATTCTGCATAATGCGGTGGCCGGGATTGGGTCGTAATGAGAGGGTCGTTGGTCCCCCCCCCCCAGGTTTTATTGAGTTAATGTGAATGCCGGTATAATGCAGTATAAAACACTGGCCTCATAATACACTACATTGATATATCGCCAGACAGGTCACATATTTATTTATCACGCCTCCGTGATAGAGAAAGAAGTGGTGGTCCGTCATATGACATTCAATACCCATCACTCTCCATTCATCAGTCGGTCTGCATGCTACTGGACGATCGGTCTGCATGCTACTATCTATGAGACAGATTTCTCATATCAAGTCTGATTTTCACCATTTCTGGGAGAAATAATTGTGATAATTCTTAAACATAGCTTCAAACTAGACATGTAAAACGTTATAAAGAAGTTGCGCTGACACACTCCAATAGTGTGTAAAACAAATGTGTAATAATGTGTGTGCGTGCACCCTTGTGTGTTTGTGTGTGTCTATGAGTTTCTGTGTATGTATGTGTACGTGTACGTGTCTGCATCCCTGTATGTGTGCCTGTGCACATCTGTATGCCTGTGCATGTCTTTGCACTGAATGATTTCTCTGATTGATCATTATCTGATGGCCTCTTAATTACAATGCTAATGAGTGGTGCTTTTCTGCTCTGACCAAGGCTTTTCTGCCCTGTCACTGAAAACAGGAGGAAATTAAATGACATGGGTGATCTAGGATGGATGATCCCCTAGTTAATATTTCCAATCCGTTAATCAATGGGCTGGTCAATAGGCCCAACGGCCACCACAGTGCTGCACCACTACAACATCCTAAATGTGTTGTACAGATGTAGGATCTTAATTTGATCACTTTTTTTTGGCCAAGATTTTTCCTGCACGGCAGGAAATGCAAACGTTTTCTGTATTTCAGTTTGAAAAATACTTCTAAAATGTGTTATTTCTACTTTGGGTAGAGGCAGAGGTTCAGGTTGGCAGCTTAATATGCATGTTAAAAACGTTTTAGAGACCTTGAATTCGAATCAGTTAATTATTTGCGAGATGAAGATGTAGATATTATTGGTAAATACTTAGATAAGTGAATACATGCATTGTCTGTTCGGTTTAATATCATCTATTCACACTGTGGTAGTTGTGGCAGTTGTTCTCTCTCTGTTCACAAGGTTACAAGGACACTGAAATAGAAATACACTTTTTCCTGGGAGGGGGAGGTGTTGGGTAGCGGGTGGTTTGTTGGAGGTTTGAGATCATAGCGCGGAACGAAAACGTATTAACAATGTAATAACAAAAGATTATGTTCATCTGAGGCGCGAGGCCCTCCGTTTTCTCGGCTCGCACCGACTGTGAAGTCTTTATTCTGCGGGTCGGCCCCCTTAAAAAGGTTATTATGTTCTCTCACTGTGACAGTGCTGGCCCAGGGAGCTCCAATATTGTGGCGGGGGTCGCCTGTACCACATTAGAGCCAATAAATGTGCGTTGGCACTACTCAATTTAAAGTAAATCCCTTTTTTCCTTCTACCTCCCTTCTTCATTCCTAATAGGGTATTCCACGAACGCATCTAATAAGTTGTAGGGTATCTGTTGTGCTCCTAGCTGAATATTTCCATTTTTTTCCTTTCTTTTGTAGTGAATATTTTTATTTGGCAGTAGTTACTTTGTGTGAGACATCATTTCTCAATTGTGTTAGTTGTTGTAGCTAGTTGTATAGCGCAGCACCCAATGTTAGTTAGCATTCTGTGGTCCCAGTTTTCAGGATGTTTTGTGCACGATGTCAGAAATGTTCTGCTGTGCCATTTTTTCAAGTTCTTTTCTTTCGTGCAAGACGTTTGAAATACTCCGATAATGTATATTACTATTCGTTTTCCTTGAGTGTGACTCACTTTTTTATGATCTGATACCTTTCTAGATGTATTCATCAGAAACATAATTAACACTATTCAATTACAGACATGAAAAAATAATATGAAAACACAACACGTTCACATTTCATACACATATCGCAAATCCTTTGCTGCAAGTTCATTTGGGAGAGGTTGAAGTCCAGTGTGTTTATTGTGGCGTTTAATGAAGTTAAGGGTGGTAAAGGTAAACACTATGCTAAACTGGGTTATTGTGGCGTTTAAGGAAGTTAAGGGTGGTAAAGGTAAACACTATGCTAAACTGGGTTATTGTGGCGTTTAAGGAAGTTAAGGGTGGTAAAGGTAAACACTATGCTAAGCTGGGTTATTGTGGCGTTTAAGGAAGTTAAGGGTGGTAAAGGTAAACACTATGCTAAGCTGGGTTATTGTGGCGTTTAAGGAAGTTAAGGGTGGTAAAGGTAAACACTATGCTAAGCTGGGTTATTGTGGCGTTTAAGGAAGTTAAGGGTGGTAAAGGTAAACACTATGCTAAGCTGGGTTATTGCGGCGTTTAAGGAAGTTAAGGGTGGTAAAGGTAAACACTATGCTAAGCTGGGTTATTGTGGCGTTTAAGGAAGTTAAGGGTGGTAAAGGTAAACACTATGCTAAACTGGGTTATTGTGGCGTTTAAGGAAGTTAAGGGTGGTAAAGGTAAACACTATGCTAAGCTGGGTTATTTTGCGATTCTTATCACGGGGAGGTAATATCAACCTCAGGTATCATCCAAAGCCTCGCTGGGTCCACTGAGGGTTCAGGATTCATGGGGGTATTTTGCGTGTGTGTGTGTGTGTGTGTGTGTGTGTGTGTGTGTGTGTGTGTGTGTGTGTGTGTGTGTGTGCATTTATTTGGGTAGATGTGCTTGTGATGATAAAAGTATTTTGTTTTGGTGATGAATAAAACCACTCCCCTTTACAGTATAATTGTTCTTGTGTGTTATATTTTTGTTGCACTAGCTGGGTTTCCATTTGTCAACATTTATAACGTTTGCATAGGGAGTACAGTAGATGCAACAATTGTTTGCCAAAGTGTGTTTCCATTGAACTGTCTTATGTTGACAAAAACAGCTGGATGTAATGTCACACCTAAAAAAAACACATTTTCACAAAAACCTAGAATGTTGAATAAAAATAAAGTGGTTGAAGTGTTTCCATTATCCATTTAGGCAAATAGTGCATTAATAAATTGGCGAAAGCCTGTATGCATTGCCCACCTATCTGTTTCCTGTATCAGGTATCCCACAAAAGCCAGCATGGATAGAATGCAGTAATTGACTAATATTTGCCATATTCTAATGTATACTTATCGCCACGGTAGTCATGTAGGCCCAGTAGAGATCTGAACCAATTTTATGGCGACACTTCAAATTGCAATGTAAAACAATTCAGACATTCTTGCAAATAAACATAGTTTGTTAGAGTTGAATAAGTGGATTTGAAAGCAGTAGGTATTTAGAATTAAAATGTGGAGTGGACCCGCATACCTTAAAAATGATTTGTCAATCAGAATTTATTAGAAAAACACAGTTCCCATCATTTGTCTCAATAAAGAAACCCTTGACAAAATAAAAATTGATTCGTCAAACGGATGCACAATTATTCAATCTTTAGAAGATTTCTCCTATATATCTGCCTTTTTCATTATACTTCAATATATATATATATATATATATATATATATATATATATATATATATATATATATATATATATTTGTATTTTATTTTAAATAAAACATCTCTTTCACCATCCATATAACTGTAAAAATGGAAAAACCAGAGCAGTTTCTGTGCACTTTCCTGAAAAACAAACACATATTTTCCATGAGTGCAATTCTTTTAATATCTTGATGGAGTCAACATAAGATGGCTTTGGTTAACAAAATAAACTCAATAGAATGAGCCAACCAGTGAAGGTCCATCAACGCTACAGTATATGCTACTCTCCCTACCTACGACATGTAGTCTAAGTAACAAGGAACATCATACCAAAGCAGAGCAAGCTTTTTCAAAGACTGATTGGTGATTGATCGCCTGCAGAGCACCTCCCTAATGGTCACTTGTGAGAGGCTCTTTGTTTCATCTTTTTCATCCTTGCAGAGGGAGAGAAAGTCGGTGGAGAGGTGCAGAGAGGGAGGAGAGAGGGAGAGCATGAATTAATTAAATGTGCCAAGCCCTTGCCTCGAAAGTGTTTCTCTTTTTTTGAGCCGCCATCGCCCCCATCTCATCTGTATTCCAGATTTGTCCCCAGACGATACCGCCCCTGATTGAGAGGCAAATGCGAGAGAATTTTCCTTTAAAAACAACTCTCCTCAACACAAGTGCATTTCTATGACCATGAGACCTATGGTTTTAAAACACATGGCGCCTTGTCGACACTTTGTATTTACTCGTTTGTGCTACATCTAAAATGATGACATTGTTAGACCTCATGGAGGTTATGTTAGACCTCATGGTATCAAACGTTGTGGGAGTATGAAGGCAAACCCAAAATGTGTCCATTGCAACCTGAATTTAAGCTAATTTTATTATAACTCTTTCTGCAATGTATAAAAAAATATATATATTCTCATAAATGTATATAAAAAAATAATATTTGTCTCTCGATTGGATAGACAATTGAATTGCTAAGCAGCTGACTAGACTCTATAGTTACATTTTAAATAGTGTTTAAATAGTCTATCCATCAGATGTCCTGTCTACCCTCTCCACTACCCTCCACACCTAATTATTGTGATTATGTTAATTAACTAATACATTTTTTCAAAACTACTTCCCTGTCCAACTTAATTAACAAAAGCATATGCATTTATCCCACCTCCATTGTGTTTGCCACTCCACAACAAGAGTGATGAGACATTTCCTTTCAACGGTCCAATAGCAGGCCAATATCTGCCCGTTTGCCCCTGTATGCATAATTGTGTTTGTGTCTTTGTTAACTGCTCATTGATCCAGGTTGTGTACAGCCAGTTAGCCACGTTAAACATTAACCGGGAGGCGACTGAGGAACACAGGGGGCAATTAATAGAGCTATAATGGAAGGGGACAGATCACTTAGGTGGTGGTGAATGATGGCCAGCGAGGGACCACCTGTTTCAGTGTGGAGGGAAATGAAGTAGAACTGGTCTGGAACCTGGCAACCCGCTGTGAGACGCTGATTGAAATTTACAAGGCTACACACTGCAGCACTGACAGCCGTGTCGGATCTCCCACTTTGCCCTACAGGGACAGACGTGTGGACATACTGTAGGGAGATGTAGAGTAGGGACTGAGGGCTGGTGGAAACATTGTATTATTCGTGATGATGACACATTTCACTTGGTTAAATATCGAAAATGTGCTTTAATTTCAATATCTACATGTTGTGGTCACACCCAGTGAAAACTGTCATTCATATCATGTCCCTTTATTAACAATCTGTATTTTGTGGAAAACTGCGGTATACGAATTAGCTTTTGGACATTTTTGAAATACATGTTGATAGTGTAATCAATGATGATTGGATTGTGTAAATCATACTTTATATGTCAGAAGGTAAAACTACATATTAATGCGAACATGCTACCTTCAAAACACGGAAAGTACCACTTTCCCATGGCCACACATACTTAAACAAGCATAAATTGTCATCCTTTCTCAATTGCTCATTTTAGCGTTTGTCCTCCTTTATCACAACCCAAACCCTGGCCCTCTTGTATTCAACACACACTGCAGTAGAAACAGATGTCTTTTATGCCAGTGGACAACTTTCAAGTTGACAAGGTCCCCTTAGAGAACGCATGGATCCATGGCAGTCAGAATTTCTGACTAATAGCCGGTTTGATGTGACAGGCCTCTGCCGCCTGGGGAAATTGAGGCAGCTCTCCTTGTCGATACCTTTTTGTGTCTCGCTCAGTTGTAGGTTATTGTTGGCCTAGGGGACAGGGAGCCGTCTGGCAGTTTACATTTGCTAGACAGTATGTGGTCAGCACCAACTTTTTTTTATTGTTGTCTATTGATCTGTCACAGGCCACTCTCTCTGCCGAGGCTAATTTGCTTGTTAACATAAATTTGTCAGGAGCATGGGGGAGGAGTAGCTTCCATCATGGTCGCATCAAGCGAAGCCTCGGCGGCTCCCGCCGTCATTGAGGCCTCTCCGCTCCTATCGCTTCAATGTAATGTCAGCTCGAGTGGTCATTTTCAAGCACCCCTTTTCACCCCTTCCTTCAACACTTGCTCTCGAGCGAACAGTCTAATACACAGGGCATATTTTTTAAAACAGCTTCTTGTTAAGCTGTCATTCAATCAATACTGTTTCCTTTATCTCACGCTTGCCAGGAAATAAACATGAGTTAAACACAAAACAGGCATTAATTACCTTTCTACGGGTCCTGCTCAGCCAATAAAATTAGCACCCTGGATGAGCCATAAGTCATTAATTTCAGGAAATATCATTTTAAATTACAACACGTGGCAGGCATTTGGTCCTGCACTTTCAACTCCTGGGCTGCCGCGCTGTCATATGAGAGGAGTTTGTCACCGCACAAGAGGAATGCCACGGCTTTATAACTAACAACAGACCAAACTGAATAAATCTATCTGTGAGAGGAGAGAAAGAAAAAAAGAGAGAAAAAGGCATAGATTTTATATTAAATTCCTTTTCCTAATCCGATCTGCTGTACAGTCCAGACCTACATATTAATAATGCATTTGAAAGTGCTTTATTCTCCGTACCACAGAGGGTTTAGAAACGGGTGCTTTCTCAAGTTCTGCATCTTGGTTATTTGTAAGCACCCAGTAAATAAGTAGGCGACAGCTCATTTTATGAGATCTTAAGCCCAGGAAAGCCATGAGAATGCCCACGGTTGGGTTTTCTAAGACAATGGAGAGATAGAGAACAGAACATAATGAGTAGGTAGAATATCACATTTCTTAGCATCTTTTGAATGATCCCTTGGGCAGATTTCATTCCCTTTCCAACTGTCAAAATTCACAAGTACGCCACGGTCGATGAAATTACACGTGAACACATTGATGACAATGTATGTATATATTTTTTTACAATGAATTTCAAAACTACGTTCAAGAAAAAACAGCCTAATGCTGTATATCGAAAGTATTGTGGCACAATGAAGACTCAAGATGAACCAGTCATGATCTACCATTCATGAAGTCATACAGCGAAACGCTATTGTCACGTTCTGACCTTTATTTCCTTTGTTTTGTATTTATTTAGTATGGTCAGGGTGTGAGTTGGGGTGGGCAGTCTATGTTTGTTTTTCTATGTTTTGGGGATTTGTATGTTTCGGCCTAGTATGGTTCTCAATCAGAGGCAGGTGTCATTAGTTGTCTCTGATTGAGAATCATACTTAGGTAGCCTGGGTTTCACTGTTTGTTTGTGGGTGATTGTCTATGTTGATTGCTTGTGTCATCACAGTTCTCATTTAGCTTCACGGCCGTTATTTGTTTATTGTTTTGTATAGTGTGTTTCAGTGTTTTCTTTATTAAATTTCATCATGAACACATACCATGCCGCATTTTGGTCCTCTGATCCTTCTCGCCTCTCCTCTTCAGATGAAGAGGAGGACGCCCGTGACAGAATCACCTACCAACCAAGGACCAAGCGGCGTTGTAAAAGACAGCGACGACAGCAGCAGCAGCAGCAACAACAGCGGCCAGCATCACAGGACTCCTGGACATGGGAGGAGATACTGAACGGAGAGGGACCCAGGGCACAGG
Organism: Oncorhynchus tshawytscha; assembly: GCF_018296145.1. Lineage (NCBI taxonomy): Eukaryota > Metazoa > Chordata > Actinopteri > Salmoniformes > Salmonidae > Oncorhynchus > Oncorhynchus tshawytscha. The sequence goes on from NC_056436.1 coordinate 53,147,509, forward strand.
CTGGGGAATATCGCCGCCCCAAAGCAGAGCTGGAGGCAGCGAAAGCTGAGCGACGGCGATATGAGGAGGCAGCACGGCAGCGCGACAGGTACGAAAGGCAGCCCCCCAAAAAATTTGGGGGGAGGGCACACGAGGTGTGGGGCTAAGCCAGGTAGCAGACCTGAGCTCACTCCTCGTGCTTATTATAAGCAGCGCGTTATTGGTCAGGCACCGTGTTATGCGGTTAAGCGCATGGTGTCGCCAGTACGTGCCCATAGCCCGGTGTGCTATAGGGCAGCCCCCCGAAAGTGTCATGCGTGTGTGGGCATCGAGCCAGGGCGTATGGTGCCTGCTCAGCGTGTCTGGTCGCCGGTACGCAGTTTTGGTCCAGGGAATCCTGCGCGGGCTCTGCGTACTGTGTCTCCGGGGCGCTGGGAGGGTGCAGTGCGTCCTATGCCTGTGCTCCGCTCGTGCCGGGCAAATGTGGGAGTGGAGCCTAAGGGAGAGGTGCGCGTAGTAGGCACTAGATCTCCCGTGCTTACCCACAGCCCGGTTCAACCTGTGCCTGCACTCTGGAGGGTCCGGGCTAGAGCAGTGATCCAGCCTGGGGGAGTGGTGCCAAGGCTGCGCACCAGAGCTCCAGTACTCCCCCACAGCCCGATCCTTCAGGTGCCTCCTCCTAACTCCAAGCCTCCTGGAGGTCTCCCCAGCCCCACGCACCAGGCTGTCTCTCTGTTTCCCCCCTACAGGTGTCTCCGCATGTCTGGCGCTGCCAGAGCTTCCGCCCCTCAGTCCAGAGGCGCCAGAGCTCCTCCATCCAGCGCTGCCAGAGCTTTCCTCCTCTCCATCACTGCCGGAGTCTCCAGTCTGCCCAGCACCATCAGAGCCGCCAGTCTGCAACGAGCCGCCAGTGCCGCCAGTCTGCAACGAGCCGCCAGTGCCGCCAGTCTGCAAGGAGCCGCCAGTGCCGCCAGTCTGCAAGGAGCTGCCAGTGCCGCCAGTCTGCAAGGAGCCGCCAGTCTGCAAGGAGCCACCAGTGCCGCCAGTCAGCCAGGAGCCGCCAGTGCCGCCAGTCAGCCAGGAGCCGCCTGTGCCGCCTGTCAGCCAGTAGCCGCCAGTGCCGCCAGTCAGCCAGGAGTCGCCAGTACCGCCAGTCAGCCAGGAGCCGCCAGAGCCGCCATTCAGCCAGGATCCGCCAGAGCCGCCATTCAGCCAGGATCCGCCAGAGCCGCCAGTCAGCCAGGATCTGCCAGAGTCGTCAGCCAGTACGGGGCTGCCCCTCTGTCCCGAGCTGCTCCTCTGTCCCGAGCTGCCCCTCTGTTCCGAGCTGCCCCTCTGTCCAGTGGGGTCATTTAGAAGGGTCGCCGTGGTTAGGAAGCCACGGAGGCGGACAAAGACTATGGTGAAGTGGGGTCCACGTCCCGCGCCAGAGCCGCCACCGCGGACAGACGCCCACCCAGACCCTCGCCTATAGGTTAAGGTTTTGCGGCCGGAGTCCGCACCTTTGGGGGAGGGGGTACTGTCACGTTCTGACCTTTATTTCCTTTGTTTTGTATTTATTTAGTATGGTCAGGGTGTGAGTTGAGGTGGGCAGTCTATGTTTGTTTTTCTATGATTTGGGGATTTGTATGTTTCGGCCTAGTATGGTTCTCAATCAGAGGCAGGTGTCATTAGTTGTCTCTGATTGAGAATCATACTTAGGTAGCCTGGGTTTCACTGTTTGTTTGTGGGTGATTGTCTATGTTGATTGCTTGTGTCATCACAGTTCTCATTTAGCTTCACGGTCGTTATTTGTTTATTGTTTTGTATAGTGTGTTTCAGTGTTCAGTGTTTTCTTTATTAAATTTCATCATGAACACATACCATGCCGCATTTTGGTCCTCCGATTCTCGCCTCTCCTCTTCAGATGAAGTGCCAGCTATGTGGTTTTGTCAGGCGCAGACATTAGATTAGATTTTTATTTAGTCACATGCACAAGGTAGTTGTAGTTCCAGTGCAAAGTGAAATACTTGAACTCTGAGCTCCAACAGCACAGGTGTGAATTGAACAATAAAAAATATATATATAATTACAACTGTGACAATTATAAATATACATTTCCAGTGGGGTGTGGGCAGGGTAATTGGGCAGGGTAATCCACGGAGGGGGGGGGGGGTGTAGGAGCAGGAGTAGTGGTGGCTAAGGTGGAGCATATATCTGGCATGTCCAAAAGGGGAGCATACAGTATATCTGGCATTGCCATAAAATCCATTGACTACACAGTCATGAGAATGTGAATATTCTCATGGCTGTCGGCCCGTTGGACAGAGAGCATGTTTGACAACAAAAGCCCAAGCTGTCTTTGCCTCTTCTTTCAGGAGTATAATTTTGGTTTTGAGAAACGGCAATAAGAAGGAAACACTGATGTCTTGCAGCAGGGAGAAATGGCAGGGGGGGCAGTCTGATATGACGCACTGTCTGTGCCCCCCGGCACGACACAGGGAGGTATAGCACATATGGCGAGACTCATCCCTGTCCCCCCCCCCCTGTTGGACGGTGTTTGATTTCACAGGATGCCGCAGCCCGAGAGGGCTGCAGAGCACAGAAACGGTGGTGACAGCCAGGGGTGATATCACCAACAACTGGCGTGAGATACCATAGAAACATAAATAATATTTTTGTTGACATTTGAAATAAATCATATCAGAGGGCATGTTGCTCATCCCTAAGCTGGAAAATAATTGCGTTCTCTGACAATTCAGCGCTGATGTGGAACCAGCGGCCTCTGTTGACGACCCCTATACTCACCAAAGACAACAACTCTCCCATAAAATACATTGAGCAAAAAAAAAAGCTCTCATCAATCTTATTTAATGTCCTATCAAATCTTCAGTTGGTACTATGTTCTACATAATGACCTTTAACCCAACAACCTGCAACATGTCTAAGAGGCTTGATAAAAAACAACTGTGTGTGTGTGTACTTAGTGGATGTTGGCACATTGGTGAGTTATCTTCTGAAATATTTGAACACATATTGTAGGACTGAGCTTGTTCACCTGATCTAGTGACCACTAATTGTCAGTTAGCTGCTTAACTGAATACAGAGGTAAACACTGACCACTTAAACAGTGCCACAAGGGGAGTGGAGACCCTGGCCTTACTCTGACCTCAACCTGTACGTAACCCTGACTTTCAAGGTGTCCCCTAACCCTAAACTTAACCCTAACACCCCCTCGTACCCTGACTTTCACCCTCAACCTGATGCCCCATGCCTCCCAGGCACATCTGCTTTGGGAGCAGGGCTTTCGAGCGAAAGAAGAAAGAGGACCAAAAAAGAGGACGAAATCTGACTCCCCGATGAAAACCGCTCAATTTCTCAGTCTTTTGCTACCGTGAGACTAATGTTGATCTTTGGTCGATGGGGAAAAGAGACGGGTGGCCCGTGTCGACCCTTCGCCAGAGTGCGCCATATGACCCTGACTATCTCTACGCTATACAGCTATACTGTGAGATGTGCTGCCCATTGGTTAATGGATTTGGCTGGATACACTCTGTGGGCCAAAAAATCATAGTGTGTTAGTATCCTAAATAAGCTTTCATGAGCAGGCAAGACCTCGTCAATGTTGTTATACATTGTCAATTTGTATTCGTAACCACTGAGGCGACCTTATTGCTATCAAGCTTCTAAGTTGAACTGGAAAACAAATCCTGATACCGAGAAACATTTACTGAATGTGAAGAAACTGCTTCTCAACACAACTTGGACACTCAGTTTCTCAGTTAGATGCGACATACAGTCATCCCCCATTAAAGTGTTTCGCTACGTTGGCTTTTCCTTCAAATCTTTAAATGCGTACGGCAATCTCTAGAGCCGAGTGCAGCGCCATAAAGCAGCCTATTGGATGATTCCCGAGCACGGTGGTCTTTTTGATACATGTGCCTGTGGACTGGCCCGAGAGCAAGAATCAATGAAATAAATATCCCCCACAACCCTCCTTCCTCCCTTCGCTTCCCCTTCCCCTTCCCCTTGGTCACCGTGACTCCCATGCTCAAGTTGGACTTTTTTCTCCCAGCCTCTGAAATACTCCCCCGCGGCTCCTGGCTTAGGTTCCTCTGCGGCCCAAATCTCCAGCCTCCAAAGCTGAAGATGAACCCAGGAAGACCTGGGTTCAAATACTATTTGAAATGATTTGAAATACTTTGACTGTGCTTGATTGACTTTACCTATTGTAATGGCCCCAATAGAAAAGTCTCAAAAGTTAAAAATTCCACCCCGTCGGGCACTCGAGGCATGCTAAAACAAATGTTCAAAGTATTTGAAAGTTTTCAAATAGTATTTGAAAGATTTCAAATAGTATTTGAACCCAGGTCTGGACCTGGGTTAGAATGGGTGGTCACCATTATAAGTTTGAGGGGCTCTGCTGAGTGTAGAGAAACGCAAAGGGGGAAAGAACCTCGAAAAACTAAATACCGTCGCATTAAATGGACATCCTCATGAAAAGCCTGCCCCTTTCAATCCAGATGGTCATATTGCACTTGACATTTGTTAGGCGGTAATGTTCATGCTTTAAAGCGAATGGCTTTCTGTTTCTGTTTCAAACTTAAATGTAATGAAAGGAAAACAGTGCAAAATTCCCACTTTATTAAATAAAACATGTTGGTGGCCCTAGGGCAAACATTGTCACGCCAATAACAAATTTCTTGCGTAATACGTTCCATAACAATTTGCTGCACAAATACGTTGACAGAGCATATGTATAATGTTGACCATGTATTCATTTTGAGATACATTTTTATTTTATTTTTTTATTTATTTTTATTTACAGATAATGTATCCCCCTAACCACAGGCCCGAACACAGACACTATCTAGCTGTTGCTACCTTACTTCTATGTAATTGAAGTTCGCCAGTTTTGATAACGACACTCACAAGACTATTTCCTCTGGATAATAGCCAGTACAGACGACCCATGATGCACTTTGCAATGACATCAAACAACCAACTTTTGATATCTACTTTAGTGAGAGACAGCTAATCTGCAATTTATTTTATTTTATTTGCAGAGCATTAGCCTTTTTCAGCTAATACATATTCAAAATGTGTATTGCAATCTCTAGTCAACGCCAGACAATTTACAAGATAAGAAACCATAGTAAAAGTGCACATTTTGCTGAAGACACACAACCACATCCAGACTACATGGCAATCCATAACCATTCAATTTGAACGTAAATAATCTGTACATAGAGGTCCCAAACGGTTTTGTCCAAGAACCCCCCTTCATTGGTGCTCCACTCTGCTTTCTCCCATACGAGATCACCATATCAGGCACAGATATGGATGCAATGGTCAGCCCTTGCCTCAGGCCAATTGGGAGAGGGGTCATGTGGAGGTCATTGAGAGGTCACACTACAGCGACCCCTGACTGTGGCCGAGGTTGTCCGTTAATGAGAGTGGTCTGATAGCCCTCTGCAGAGGGAATTCCTCTCAACCTTTATGCCCCTGCTAGTAGCCACAGCAGACTGATAGCAATATACCCTCATGAGAAACATATTATACAGCCTTAGCTGTGTTAGCTGGTTTGTTTTAAGAACCAAAAATACTCATATAAAGGAAATTAAATACTGTGTCTCATATTCTCATGATTTGTGTTGCTAACACACATTTTTGTTGACCTCAATCCAATAATTGGGACGAGACGGATTGCACAATAGAGAAAAAGAGATGCTAGTTTAAACAATAATGTGCCAGAACACACAAATACATGACAAAACTGTAAATTAGAACTTGTTTTTGATCTCCCTATGGTGCAACTGTGTGTTCTAAGGTGGACTCTCTCCCCCAGCCTCTCCCTCCTCCTCTCTCCCTGCTGCTCCCGACCGTCTTATCGGTCGGAATCCCATTTGTAATGGGATCCAGATGGAGAGCGATGAGCAAACACAAGACATGGCTAAGATAAAGACATTAATTACCTTTTTGGAATAGCAACCATTTTCCGATGCTGCCTGACTCAATGTCAGGCTTTCAAAATATATATATTATTACAGAGAAGAAACACATCACTTCAATTCTTTATCCTCAGACGGCATCATCATTTAGACGGAAAAGGTCCTCTGTCTTTAAAGTGATCTTTCTTTGATAGATAATCTCCTCTGTTATTTTCTTATAGGAAGAGCAGGGTTTGAAAAGTCATAAAGTTGACAGGTAGAATGGAGGATATATAGATAGGAAATGTGGTGGAATTCTAATCAGACCAAATTAATGTAGGCCTATTCACTGTGGTCAACAGCACCTGGTACATGCAGCCGTTTACGTTTAAGGAAATATTTAAGGGAATATTCAGGGTCACTGGATTAGCAACTTTATTACATTTACTCTAACCTCAAATCAGTCGGATAAAATAAGCAAATTATATAAATTGTTTCATTATTTTTAGGTACCACTCTTGCTACCACTCATTTTCATCAAGTACCCAAGCACGTAGTCAATATATGCTATACAGAAAATGTATTTAAACATTTAAATAGCACACCTGTAAAAAGGAATTGGGGTCATCTTTCCAAGAATGCAATATATTTCGATATGAAACACAGAATCTTTGGAGCTTTGGAGTAGTTGCAGAAAAAAGTGGAGGGAAAAAAATCCTCAGGCAGCGATAAAAAAACATGCCCCCTTTCCCTCCCGAGCTCCCTCCATCCCTCGTTCCCTCTCTTAGTATCCCCAACACCTTTCTTTGGGATTTACTTAGAATATGAAAGGATTGGAGACTACACCTGGCTTGACAGACACTGTGCTACTTCATTAAACCACATGCGCCTAGTGTGGTGCTGTATTAAAATTGAAAGAGAAAGCAGCGCGGGGCCGATTCCTCGAGATAGACAGTGCCAAATCCCCGGTCATAGAACCTCAGAATCTGTCTTCTATCGCCTCCCCAGTTTTCTCTGAAGCACAGAAGGATCCTATTGATATTTAGATGATGCCATCGCAGGTAGGAAAAGCATTTTTTAAGATATTGATTTTAAATTGCACATTAGGCCTGTTCCACTTGCTATACCTTAAAGAATAGGCCCAGGGCCCGGTCAGCTCCTCTCCCCTCCCAGGACTATTTCACGTGTGGGAATTTATATCGATTTTTCTAGGGCTTGTTTGCTGTGATGGGGGAGTAAATGCAATAAGTGCTCCATTACTTACACAATCTGTGAGTGCTCGGAAAATTAGTCACCAGTGACCCCGTGCCCTTACTTTCACACTCATTCTCAGTCAATGTACCTGATGGGAATATGAATAAACTCAGACTAATGTCTGGATACCTCTGCTGCCACTGCGCTGCAGCCTCACTCCACCAAAGTCCTCACTGGGGCACAGATATTTCAGCATTGAATTGTGTTAAAAAGTCCCACTACATTGAAATTGCAGTAACTGCATAAGGATTACTTTTGTGGTTCACTGCCTAATATATATATATATATATATATATATATATATATATATACTATTAGCTCTCACAGAATTTGAAATGAATTGGCAAAATGTGTTTTTTAATACTTGTGACGAGAAAATGTAATGATGCATGAGGGCATAAATCAAGTCACTATATTATCTCAAAATGTCTCAAAACAGGTCACATTTTGGTGAGCTATACCGGTGAACAAATATAAGTCACTGATAGCTCACGAACATACATATGCATATATATATATATATATATATATATATATATATTAAAAAACTGTCACGCAGGGGCGGGGATATTGAGAGGAAACTTCTACAAATGGAATATTTCTGGATCCACAGGCTGTAATTAGTGTATATATATATGTATATATACTCAGCAAAAAAAGAAACGTCCTCTCACTGTCAACTGCGTTTATTTTCAGCAAACTTAACATGTGTAAATATTTGTATGAACATAACAAGATTCAACAAATGTGTCACGTTCTGACCTTTATTTCCTTTGTTTTGTATTTATTTAGTATGGTCAGGGCGTGAGTTGGGTGGGCAGTCTATGTTTGTTTTTCTAGGTTTTGGGTATTTCTATGTTTCGGCCTAGTATGGTTCTCAATCAGAGGCAGGTGTCATTAGTTGTCTCTGATTGAGAATCATACTTAGGTAGCCTGGGTTTCACTGTGTGTTTGTGGGTGATTGTTCCTGTCTCTGTGTTTGCACCAGATAGGACTGTTTAGGTTTTCAAACATTTATTGTTTTGTTAGTTGTTTCATGTCTAGTTCCTTTATTAAAGAACATGAATAACCACCACGCTGCATTTTGGTCTGCTTCTCCTTCACCACAGGAAAACCCTTACAGAATCACCCACCACAACAGGACAAAGTGGCATGGTAACGGGCAACAGCAACAGCGGCGCAAAGAGGAATGGACATGGGACGATGTATTGGACGGCAAGGGTTGCTACACCTGGGAGGAGATCCTGGCAGGAAAGGATCGCCTTCCATGGGAAACAGGTGGAGGCAGCTAGGAGAGCAGAGGCAGCCGGAGAGGGGAGCCGGCGATATGAGGGAACACGGCTGGCAAGGAAGCCCGAGAGGCAGCCCCAAAAATGTATTGGGGGGGTACACAGGAAGTGTGGCGAAGCCAGGTAGGAGACCTGCGCCAACTTCCTGTGCTTACCGGGGGGCGAGAGAGACCGGGCAGGCACCGTGTTATGCTGTGGAGCGCACGGTGTCCCCAGTGCAGGTGCATAGCCCGGTGCGGTACATACCAGCTCCGCGTATCGGCCGGGCTAGAGTGAGCATTGAGCTAAGTGCCATGAAGCCGGCTCTACGCATCTGGTCCCCAGTGCGTCTCCTTGGGCCGGCTTACATGGCACCAGCCTTGCGCACGGTGTCCCCGGTTCGCCTGCATAGCCCAGTGCGGGCTATTCCACCTCGCCGCACTGGCAGGGCGACCGGGAGCATTCAACCGGGTAAGGTTGGGCAGGCTCGGTGCTCAAGAGCTCCAGTGCGCCTGCACGGTCCAGTCTATCCGGTACCACCTCCACGCACCAGCCCTCCGGTGGCAGCCCCCCGCACCAGGCTGTCTCTCCGTCTCACCCCTACAGGTGCTCCCGCCTGTCCAGCGCTGCCGGAGCCTTCCTCCTCTCCAGCGCAGCCGGAGTCTCCCGCCTGTTCGGCGCTACCAGAGCTCCCGCCCCTCAGTCCAGAGGCACAAGAGCCCCTCATTCCAGAGCTCCTTAGTCCAGCGCTGCCAGTGCCTTCCTCTCCGGCGTTGCCGGAGCTTCCCGCCTGCCCAGTGCCATCTGAGCCACCCGTCTGCCCAGCGCCGCCTGAGCCGCCCGTCTGCCCAGCGCCGCCTGAGCCGCCCATCTGCCCAGCGCCGCCTGAGCCGCCCGTCTGCCCAGCACCGCCAGTGCCGCCCGTCTGCCCAGCGCCGCCAGTGCCGCCCGTCTGCCAGGTGCCGCCAGTGCCGCCAGTCTGCCAGGAGCCGCCAGTGCCGCCAGTCTGCCAGGAGCCGCCAGTGCCGCCAGTCTGCCAGGAGCCGCCAGTGCCGCCAGTCTGCCAGGAGCCGCCAGTGCCGCCAGTCTGCCAGGGGCCGCCAGTGCCGCCAGTCTGCCAGGGGCCGCCAGTGCCGCCAGTCTGCCAGGGGCCGCCAGTGCCGCCAGTCTGCCAGGGGCCGCCAGTGCCGCCAGTCTGCCAGGGGCCGCCAGTGCCGCCAGTCAGCCAGGGGCCGCCAGTGCCGCCAGTCAGCCAGGGGCGG